>NW_025945385.1:0-184781 GCF_000764305.2 Hyalella azteca
TTTTAGAAGTGATAAGATATAGAACTGTGAGTATATATTGTATATGCCTTAATGATGGAGTTATTTGTGGTGAGTGAATTGGTTATGATTTGAAAAGAGTGCGCTGGTGATTGAATTGACTAGGTGTGTTATGTGATTTATATTATTATATTGAGCTGTTTGTATGCAGGTAATGTTGAAATTATATGTGTGAAAAGGGACTGTTGCGGCATGATTGTCCCTGATGTGCTGGTTGCCTGCGGGAGGCGGAGCGAATATAGACCAGTGAATACCAGTGAATATTGTGTCTAAATGATCACTATACACGAGTGCAGTTCGTTTTCCGGCTCGGTTCTTTTTTCCACCCTTGGCTATCAACTCCCTACTTGGCTGATGCAAGCCTTGTACCAGACAGGGAGTGTGCCCGAGCTCGGCGCCGCAAGAAGCACGCGATGATGATGTGATGCTAGCCTTCATTCGACCTAGATTCCACTGATTTTTTTAGTAATCGTCCCGACGTTCTACGTACAGGTCTTCTAGCTGCTTTTTAGAGGTCTGACATTGCTTTTTTACAATCTGTAACGTGAGTTGAATCGGACTGATATCCATGGCACCATTAGCCTACTCGACAATGCAGCTGCTTGGCCTGCGGCCAGCCGCTGCAACCCTCGATCCATCCGTCCTTCAAAGAGTCGATTTGCTAGTTGCTACCCGTGCCGGTCGATGCCGTGCCGGTCGTAATAATTCCTGCAGCAGCATATCGATAATTAATACTCACATTCCAAAATTCATACACTTGCGTTAAGTATTGAAGGAATTATGAGTGTCCCAGTAGCTTATAAAATACGTTTATTGGTTTTAATTAAAAAATAATTCATGTAATAATCTGTAATAATTCCTGCGACAGCATATCGAAAATTAATACTCACATTTCAAAATTCAAACAGATCCGTTAGGTATTGAAAGAATTATGAGTGTCCCAGTTGCTTAAAAAATACGTTTATTGGCTTTAATTACAAAATAATTCATGTAAAAATCTGTAATAATTCCTGCGGCAGCGTATCGATAGTGAATACTCACATTCCAAAATTCATACAGATCCGTTAAGTATTTAAGGAATTATGAGTGTCCCAGTTGCGCGAGTCCGCAGGCGGGTCCGTAGAATTGTCGATTGAGTGTACGCCGCGGGGGTTCTTACGAGACATAGAAAGCATGCCGTCCTTAGCGAGTCAAAAACTCGCGTTATGCTAGGTAGGGATATTAATACATACTTATCTCAAATGTTCATTGCTTTGCATTCTAAACTTAAGACCTAGACAAAGTGTTCATCGTTCGGTATTTCTTAGGATTGTCCTTTCAATTTTTTATGATTATTGTGAATAATTTAAATTCCTCGTTTGAAATGTAGAAAAATTTCCAACTTCCATGGATAAGTGATCTTGGTCTGAAGTTAAGTGGTAGTTGGTTTGAAGTCAAGTTGAGAATTTGGCCAGTTACAATCCGCAACATTTCCTGCAATTCGATGTGGGCAACCTTCCCCATTTCTTCAATTCAGAATTTGGAGATTAAGGCCAACTCAGATTTAAACTCAAGTCTCAGTCCCAAGACGGAACGCCCGATAGTCCCCGTTTTATCATCACCGGAGCCACATTCTGCCACTTTCATCGATTTAGACAAAGTTCCTCTCAGAAGTATCACCTTTACTCGCGATGGTGTAGCGTAGGAAGAGAGCAGCTTTACATTATAGGTGGAGTCTGGCGTAACGTCGACTTCAATTTTACTATCAGGGTCTGGTAATGTAATGATATTTCATAGGTGCGATGGGTATCAAGTTGATTAAGCAGCTTAGTGGAGTCACTTTCGTCTCGTTATTCGCAATTTGTAGCAGGATTCTAGCAGACTTTTCCCTCTCTGTAGGTATAAAAATTTTGTAATACAATATCTAGATCATCAGGAAAATTCTTGAAGTTGCGCAAGCATACTGCGTTTGCAGAGTTTCCTAGGAACCGACCAAAGGCAAAGTTAACCAGTATGGAAATGCTCTTCAGTGATTGGAACCCGATTTGTATTCTTCAGTTCGCAGCCAATTTCGAATGAACTGTTGAAATACCTCAAAATGGGACAACTTTCGTGCAAATCTATCGTTACGTTAGCCTTAGGCGTATGTAGGTGAAATACAGACATTAGTCTCGAAATCTATTTTGTATTCGTAATGTCTTGGGACGACACGGATTCGAAAACGCTAAAAGTATAAGGTAGAGCGCCTAAACCCGTTTCATAGTTCATCAAACTGGTAACCTCCGTTTCAGGCGACTTTATGCTGTAAACAGCCCTCCTGTGTTGCGCAGTTAGTCTCGTTCTCCATTGCGTTGACGAGACATTACTGCTTTGGGGGCTTAGTCGTGCACCCCAAATTTTGTGCACCAATCGGCCCTGAATCCCTAGAAAGTTTCCGTAAGACCACCAATCAACCGCCGTATTAAGAGCTTTACACCTCCATACATGGTGCGAATAGTCTAGATTAGTATGTTCGGACGAGCCAATAGCCTCGAGAGTAATTTCTCCGAACGCGGACGTGGAGAAAAGATGGCAGCAAGAGCAGTACATTAGGAATTCAAATTATTATGGTTGATACAGTAAAATTTTAGTTTTACTGTAAGAAGCATTTAAACGAAATCACTAAATGAAAAAGCTATTCTCCCAAGCTGCGGGCGTCGAGAAGTCTGCCCATTACCCAGTACACGCACGGCAGCGGTGACAACGGTGAAATTTTGTGCTGGTCTCACAACGGTATCACGGCACGACCATGTACAGTCGACTTTTCATTATTCAGGTGGTGTGAACGTCAGGGAGGCAAGATCCCCGCATCTTGTTCTTACTTCGTCTTCAGTTGCGCCTGAAACTGCCGCCTAATGTCTTCGTGCCACGTATGGAATGTATAACGTCCCTACCAGGGACGTATCTTTGTACTCGACATATATCTCAACATCCTTCATCATGCATCGGGTTCATTTCCAGACTGCTAACTTCTTCTCGAGCGTTTGTGTAACTAACTGGTAGATCTGCGCAGTGATATTCTGTCTTGGACGGACTACGGTAGTAGCACAGTCCCTGAAAGCTGGCACCGGAGATTTGTCGGCTTCGAAGTGTATCAAACTGGGAAGATTTCGTGGCGGTATTACTTTTTACATGGGTTAACGTGGTACAACTTTGGTTGATCAACCTCATCCACTAGGTAGGTTTTAAGTTTGAAAATTTGCGTTTGTAATCTAACATCGAAATAACGTTTGTACTACGATGCGCTTAGAAAGAAATTTTCGGCAGCTAGCTTGGCCGACTCTTACAATTTGGTTTGGAGACAATTACGTACAGAAGGGCAGAGCACTGCTATAGCAGTGATATTCTGTCTTGACGGACTGCGATAGTAGCACAGTCCCTGAAAGCTGGCACCGGGGTTTTGTCAGCTTCGAAGTAGTTGATGAAATTGGGACGATTTCGTGGCGGCATTACTTTTTAATGATAAGGTACAATCACCTTATACTGTTATACACCAATCGCAACTAGTGTTGTGAAATAGTCTGCTGGCAGTAGGGGAGAAAACTTTGAATCACAATTAATATTACAAGAACATTTCCTATTTGCCTATGGTGCTTTTTCAAATAAACAAGAAGATTGAAATGAAATCGATTAAAAATGGACAAACTAATGAAAATATTACAATCAATGAACAACTTATTTCAACAAATGAGCATTTTATTTCATATGCTTGCTCCCGCTCAGCCAGTCCTAGTGACTGTCCTACGAACATATCGGTTAATGCTCTGGATAGAATGCCCGTCTCAGGCATTTTTGGGCAAGCCTCCCACACCCATGGTGTGGGTCTTGCCGGTGTTAGATGCGCCGTAAGCAATGACTGCCACAGCCCACATTGTATCCTGGAAATCACAGCCCACATTGTATATTGTTTGGAGTCACGGTAGGGGATGAGCTGTTCAGAATTGGCGAGTCCGCCTAACGACTCAGCAGCCCCAAATTTATACTTAGGCCTTCACCAGCCGCGCTGGTTCTGGCTTCTGGAAGCCTGCGAAGACAACCATCGGCAGCTTAGCGCTCACTACTTCAGGTACTCGAAGGCTATATGTTTATTTATATATATGTTTATCACAATTTTGTAAGTGACTCGTCATAGTTACACAAGTCACATACACGTATTACTTTATAATTTGCATTACTCTCCGGGTGGTTACGGGGGAACTTCCGTTTACCACCCTCAACAACGGGTAGCTGAAGGAGCTGCGGCGCCCCCTCCACCTCCTGCGCCTCCTCCACCTCCTGCCCACGTTGATCGTCCATAACGGGGATCTCCGGCACCATACTTAAATTTCCGGCGGATAATCACAAGTTGACCATCCGGCACACTGCTGCGAACTCCAGGGTGCGCTTGGTCTCCTCCAGGGAGGACTGCCCTGAAGAAACGCAGCAGATGATCAGGGTGTGTGACCACTCTCCTGGCGAATTTGCAGAAGTAAAATGTGTAGTGAAGAACACTTGGCAGCATGCGCAACAATATATTTGATATGGAAGCTCCAGGAAATCTGCTTATAACTTAACAATGGGGAATAATATATCGTAAAAAATGATAATTAGCTACACTGCAACATGCATTCCATTATTCAAAAAAGTCAAATCTGATCTTGCTGTAGCCTCGTCAGCTTTGAATTTCTAAAGGGCACGTGTTGCTTGAGCTTGGCGCGTTCGTCGATGAGTCGAGTGTCTATGCCTTCTTTGAAGCGCTGTCCAGTCGTGCAGGCTTTCTTGGCATTCTCTCTCCCAGCCAAATCAACGAGCGTAAATTTGCCGCACACGTTTGGGTCACAATCTCTAGTAAAACTAAATCTCTGCAAAAACACAGACTAATGAAAATATTATAATCAATGAACGACTTCTACAAATGAGCATTTTATTTCATATGCTTGCTCCCGCTCAGCCAGTACTTGGAACATATCAGTTAATGCTCTGGGGAGAATGCCCCTCTCAATGGCATTTTTGGGCAAGCCTCCCACACCCATGGTGTGGGTCTTGCCGGTGTTAGACGCGCCGTATGCAATGACTGCCACATTGTATCCTGGAAATCATTTAATTATCCAATTAGATAAAAATTTTGGCACCAAAATAGTGACAAATTCTGAAGATTTATACAAATTTTGAAAATAAATAATACGAGTAAGACAAAATGGCAATATTTAATCCTGGAGACACACAGAATTAGGAAATTAGATAACAATATCAGAACGGGGCTATTTAAGCCAATAAAGTTCGTTGGAGGCCTATGTTGTAGGTATCTAAATGCATACAATAACATAAATGGATTAAAAGATAGCTTACCATTGTGGAACTCCCTTGCAATCTTCGAAATGGCTGTCGAATAAACTTCTTCTTGCGATGCCTCAGCATCAAATACGAAGTCGAATTTATATGATTTTGGCTGCCCCGCCTCCAGTACAGTGATCTGAAATGTGCCACAATTATACAATGAGGTTTTTGAGGCAATGAATACATTGTAGCATAAAGTAAGTTGAGAAATCGTAGGTACATTTACTAACTCTAAAATAATATTCATGAAAAAAGTGTGACAAGTGAGATTTTTGAAAAGTACCTCTGCTAAGGTCTGTAGCAAAAAGATATTTGCAGTTTTAAAAAGTTTTGCTTACATAAAAGATTGTAATGGCAAAGGTGTTGGCTTACAAATGTGATTGACAGAATTTGTGAATCTCATTCCAAGAAAAAGGGACACCTCCCTGGGTTAATAAGGAATACCACTTAAAACACATTTTCAGTAGAACCTTGATTAGTAAAGGCTCCAGTAAATTAAAAAGTCAATTAATAAATAAAAATTTTGATTACATTTACTTTTCTCAGTGAAAAAAATTGATGCATCATCGGGCATCAGAAAGTTGTGCATAGAAGATCAGACAGAATTGTACACCGCACCGGGCAAGATAGAATGAAAAGTAAATATACTAAACTATGATTTATATCTCCAAAAATATGATGAAAAAATAAGAGGTTATCACTAAAAGATTCCTTTCTGTTTCTGATGTTTTTTTACAATATTTTTCCTGTTATAGTGAATTCACTTGACACAATTGAAATGGTGCAAAAATTACAAGCTGTCCTGTAAGCTTCCAGATACAGAAGTACAGTCTGGTATAGTATCTTCGGCATTGAAGAATATAGGCCTGTCGCCGATTCTTGTACTTTTCTTGACTAGGCTGGCATTTTGATCAAATCTTTTCAACGGACTGCAGATTTAAAATCGCTTCTAGATTTCAGTTGTTCCGTAGGATACGAGGCATTTTAGGACTAAACATATGCTCCTGCATGGCCTTGTCTAGTCTGTTCTTGAACGCGTTCATCCTCGGACTCGGAGCGTCAACAATCTTACATTTATATAAGAAATCTCCCTTTACATATGTTAGTTTTCTCATCAGTTTTTGGTCAGATTTATGAACATCCTCCGTCAGTTCCATTCCTTCAGTGTCTACACTATGCCTTCTACTGGAGATCTTACCTTGTATGTGGAGTAAATTTGTTTATACTGACTCAAAAAAATTCGCCAGACGTACTGGTTCCCTAAGGGCATTAAATGCGTCGAAAATCATCGTATCACTTAAAAACTATCTTCATCTGTACTGGGATTGGTTTCTTATTCGGTACTCGTAGGTTTAATTTTTATAGTTATTTAGCTCAAGTTACATAACGTTCCAGGTGAGCTACTGGCATGGTTGTTCTCATTTTCGTTCGATGATTGGGAGCCGTATGTCTGCTTAAGAGATTTTTCACATTAGCTGTTAGAGCAGGATCTTTTTGATCCAAGTTACTATTAACTCCAAGCAAATTTAGGCAGCGCTTTGAAAAGAGCAATAAAGAAAGCGTTAGTCTTGACATGACGATAGAAGCAACTATACGTTCTGTATTTTTCATCACTATTTGATCGCTCCTATACAATGAATTACTTCCATGTTTTCGAGCATATTGGGCGAAATTTGCATTTTAGAGAATTTTTGTTTTTGTGAATTTGGTGGAATTGTAGGGCGTTTGCTAACCTGCGCTCTGAACTGCCGAATCTCTGACGCTGAAATTTAATAAAACTTGTCTAATGTGCTGATGTTTTTCCATAAGTTTTAAAAAACATGGAAATTGTTTGTTTTCAGTTTCATTGAAGTTCGTATTATTTTACCACGTTTTTCTTAGCTCGCTTTCGTGTCCGTCTGTCTGTCTGTTTGTGATGATCATATCTTGCAATCGATATTTCACCAACTTTCCCGCTAGCGCTCTGAAACTTTTAGGGAAGCTCAGCTCCCGATGACAATACAATAATCAATAATTTGTTGCACGTTTCAGGCGTATTTATTCAATGAAATGTCGACCGAGAAATTGTGGACGCTGCTGCCGCGGTGACGCGGTGCGCCGCTGTTGTGATGGCGAGCAAAGCCTGGCTTAAATACAAGACCATTTCAGGACCCGCTTGCCTAACTAATATTACTATCGCTTAGCGCCGTTCATTCATTGCTTCTTTTATCGTATTTTAATGTCTTTCATTACCGAACCTTTCTTTATTACAGCCACGCACCCAGATAAATACGGGAACAATGTATCCCCTCGAATAAAATTTTCTACAGAACTTGGCCCACAATTTTCTTTCGTGCATTTGCGTGGCCAACTGAAATAAAATGAATATTATATAGGATGGCTGACCTTTGTGCAGTAGTTATAAACTCTAAAGGAACTCACAAGCAGGGGTTGGGAACCTTTAATGCACGTCATCCTCGAGAGAATATTCGTGTTTAGACTGCGTATATCGATGATACGCTGCGTATCATCGATACGTACGTCAAGTCAAGTAAATTGGCTCGCAGCAACGTTTTTCATGTGTAGCAACGGACTAAAAAGGAGAAAATAAAATATTAAAAAAAAAAACTTTTTAAAAAACCACGTTTTTCTTGTGGACTAGAAAGTAGAAAATAAATTATGGCTCCCCCCAAAAAACGTGGGTCGGGCTGTACGTTCACCATCAAATTTCCAAAATTCGAGTGTTGTGTGCTTTTCGCTTTAATGATAAATCTGCCCGGCACACGTTTTTTTGGGGCGAGCCATAATTTATTTTCTACTTTTTAGTCCACAATAAAAACGTGGTTTTTTAAAAAGGTTTTTTTAAGTATTTTATTTGTTTGAATTCTGATAGTCGAGTTGCAAAATCTGCATCTCTTCAATGAGTCTAGGTCCATGGAAATGCGTAATTAAAATAGTAAATTTATTTGAAAATAAAATTATCAAGAGATTGCCTTCACATTATCAGGAGATTGTTTTAAATTTATTAACTTCACTTCTCTGAAAAAGAACAATTCCAAAAAAATGGCAGCCAGAAAACATATCATAGAGACAATTTACTCGGAGTATCCCAAGTTCCCAACTATAGTGGCTTCACTAACATCGGATCAGAAATAATGAAAATATATCGCATCTTTTCGAGAGGAGCCAAGAATTTAAATAGAAATAATCTTTACTCTCATTTAAGGGAGAATTGTACTTTTTTATTGCATTCATTTTATGAAATAAGAAATGCTTACCGATTGGTCTTCTTGAGAATGTAGGGGTAGAGTTTTTACCACTAGTTATTAAAGACCAACCAGTGAGGATATACGTGAATAACGTAAATAAAATGTGGGAAAATTTTTCATTACATGTGTCTGCATGTTTAATGTGTACGGAGCTATAGAAAAGTGAACGGCACCGGTTACAGTAGCTAGATCCTTATCGAAAGCAGTTACGAGAGCTCAAGTTAGAAAAGAACTACCAAAGCGATGAAAAAGAGTAAAGATCAATGACTTTAGTTTTGAAAATAACAAGTATAGAACATAATGACAGCTCAAATGAAACAATGTTCTTTAAAGACCAATTCTGCGTGTATGAAAAGTTTTGACCGGTAACGATGATCGGTCATCAAGCGGGTGGAGAGTCGGAGTTGTCACAAGATGCTGTGGGGTGTGCAGTGCACCCCGCCTCGGCAGGGTAGTCACACCTCCTACGTCCCTCTGAGTAGTGCAGTTTGGCAGGGCAGTTCATTTCGTACGGGACGAGGTTAGAACAAAGGAAGAACTTGGTGCAGTCCCTGGGATGAGGCAGGATCCAGTCGGTGCAAAGCGGGCGGCATTCTGGTGCTTCGGTGGAAATTGTTTCGTTGGTCTCGCCGTGTGGGATAGATGGGACGGTGGTCTCATAAATTGGTCTAGGAGTAGTTGAAACGTCTTCAGTGTAGTTGAACTCTGTTGACGGTTAACGCGAACAGCAATCAGACAGATAACGTTGAGTAAGAAGATAATACGAAATTAAAATTACCTCGCTGAAAAAATTCCATCTGTTAGGAGATGTGAAGCATGGTACTGAATCTGCATTGAGCAAATACTGCACCAGATGCAAAATAAAAGAAATATTCGAAGAATCGAACACTATGATAATTTATCACTTGGCTGTACAATTTTTTATGAATATCTGAATTACCTCGAGCAGCTGCCACAGCTGCGAAGATGGAGAGTAGCACAAATGTCTTCATGATCTATACCTCGTACCGCAAGCTTTCCAAATTAAGGGGAGCGTCTAGGGTAAAATTTTGGATTTCGGCTTTTCCGGTTTTTAGTCTCATCTTAAAGCTGACATTCTGACCTATCCAACGGTACCAAAACCATCTCTGTACGTTGATTTATGCGTTCACGTCAGATCATGAAAGGGAGGGGACTGGGGTAGTTCTTTAACAAATAGAATGGGAGGAAATTCGCTGCGAGCACTTTAAATAGAGTGTCTGCTTGAAGTGCACCTTAGTTATCCGCCTGGCGTCGTATGAGGAAGTGTGCATGCAGTCGCTCCCACCATCCTTGACTGGAATCAAGCTCCAGTAACGTTTAGTTTTGAATCCTTGCTACATTGAGTGCCTATTTCGATGCGCGCGGGACTTTGACGGGCTCTACTGAAAAGTTAACTTATTGTCACTGCAAACCTATCTCCTCCTAGAGTTTTTAAGCTACAACAATGAGACATATACCATTGGATTAGAAAATGAAAGATCTACAAACGTCACTTTGTCGTTTTTCCAATTTCGTTATAGTTCGGATTTTATTTTGCAAAAAGTGGGGGAGGGCGGGGGTAAAATCTAAAAATTTCGAAAAATATCAGAAAAAATGCTCCCACACCCACAAAAATGAGAAATCCAAAAAACCGCTAAGTGACGTTTGTAGATATGGTCTTTACGCATTGAATGATATGTGTCTCGATGTTGTAGCTTGAAAATCCTAGGAGGAGATAGAATTCTACAGTACTCTCTTTTTTGGCCGTTTTCTAAGAATATCACGTTTTCTTTCATTTTTTTCGAAAAATTCACACGAACAAAAATGTCTTAGAATTCTATTTTACATATGTGTACCAAGTTTCAGAGTGATCCGTCAGTGAATAGCCGAGATAAATTTTACCCTAGACGCTCCCCTTAACATCAAGGTTCTACGTGGCTCTCAGGAGTTCAATTTTGCTTGAATGTTGCGGTGGTGGCTCGTGGTGCATTATATAGACCCAGACTTCACTCGGTGAGTTATATAGACCCCGATGTCAGCCATCTTTACTGCAGGTTCAGTAGCAATGCAATATTTCAGTCACCGTTTCAGATCGGCGGTGTGAAGTCCTCGCCTTGTTGACAAGGACGTCGGCTTCAAGGAATGCCGCTGCCAATAAAACTTCATATAGTCGCCTGCAAGCTAACAAATTTTCCACCATGGGCTGTTTTTCAAGTGGATTCACAATTATTCTATTGTCATATATTTTTAGCGTAAAAAATACTAGAATAATACTTTTTGAGACGAAAAAATATCCAGTTGTTTTTAATTTTATCCAGCATTATAAATCTTTAATTTTCGTACAGACAAACCTAAAAGATAAAATAAGATATATGCGAAATTCAACAGCTGTGATTTATAACAAAGTAAAATAGGCATTGATAAAAACAATTAACGACGACTTGGTACTCTTGGATATGTTATACTTAATGGCTGGCTTTAACTCCGTTGTAGATGACGTCAGTTATGTAGAGCGTCATAAAGGGTTCAACAACTTCATTGTAAACGCTGACGTAATGCAGGGCGACTCCTGTGTTATATTATGTGCCTGAAAACTGCATTCCCTCCGTCAATAGGAAATGCAGTTGTTAAAAGATATTGCGTGGACTCTTTGCACCGCACAAAATAATGCCAGCTGTCATCATCAATTTTTTAGGGTGTGAAGTGCCAAATTGGCTCCATCATGAGGCTGACTGAGAACTATGGTTTCTTCGCTTCACACGCTGATTATGTAATGGTAGCGAACGGATTAACTATGGTTTCTTCGCTTCACACGCTGATTATGTAATGGTAGAGAACGGATTAACTATGGTTCTTTCGCTTCACACGCTGATTATGTAATGGGAGAGAACGGATTAACTATGACGTCTTCGCATCACACGCTGGTTATAAAATGGTAGAGCATTTAAAAAAAACGTTCACTACGCAGTCCTAAACGTACGTGTTCATAACATATTCTTCAACGTACTTAATTATAACACGTTCAATACCGGTAAGTTGTACGTGTACCGTTAGACTGCATTACGATTAAATAGGCAAGTCTTACATCGCAATGCTATTATGAGTGATTCTCTTAACCATAACCTGTTGTGTATAATAAATGATGCAGCCAAATTTTGCCCACTAATGCTAAGGTAATCAGGTTTCTTGCCTGAAGAAGTCCTACTCTTTGTACGAAGTCCGATAAATATCAAGTCAAACGAGAACGAAACGTGTTACATCGGCTGATGTGGGGCGCGGTGAACATGAGCAACAAGGGGTGGTCAGGTAAATTAAATGCGTGCATTTAAGGGCAAAACAAAGCACTCGTAGTTGGGAAATTGGCTGTGATGATACTTTTAACAACATTAATATTACTGCTAAATAATGTTGTCAGACGCGTGGATGCAACACGAGGGAAGGAATACTACAGCTTATCTGTTCTAGTCTATTTATTGTCCGGTATTCTCACTTAACTATATATATCGCTCTTTGTTTGCCTTGCATATCTGAAAATCAGGACTTAGAAACGTGTTGTCAAATTATCAACTTGAATCTTGAAGTTGTCAAATTATCAACTCGAATCACTATCAAGCACAGTGATGAATTCCGCTGCAATGAGTTTAAGGCACCTTCCGCGGGGGATAATGTCGAGTGCTCATAGAAAATGTCTAACAAATGGCTACTCGCGATAAATTATCGTTCGTTTTGAGCGACAACGGCGTCAGGCTTGCTCGTATTAATGAAAAAAAAATTCAATAATTTTCAGTATTTCCTTTGTGTATATTTGCATTTATGACCAATATTCGAAGTATTATGTATAACATTTTATTTATATATCTGAAAATTAACATTTAACATTTCGGTCACAACGCATCACGCACTTCAGTGCGCATTGTGCGTGGAATGTTCCTCTCATTTATTATCGCGTGATAAACTATCTTGCTCGTAACGTCTGAACGTCTTTCTACAACTCTATTCAATCTTTTAATATTCAGAATTCCATTAAAGGTTTAATTAATTTTAAATTTAATTTTATTTTCCTACTTCTTGTTTCCTGATCATTGTTTATTGCTCCACATGTGAATGCGCTGTCATCAGGAAATACTTTCTTGGATTGACTTCTCTAGAAAACCTGGTATCATCTTCAGGATTTTATCTCTATCAACACTTATCAATGATTACCTTCATAAACAACCTTATTAATTGTTCGATCGCGACATTATGACACTTCCCGAACCGTTGATAAAAATTTGAAAGCTTTTAAATTAAAACAATGAATTTTTTTGTTACGTCTTGTGCAGGATAATGAAGCAGGAAGATTGACTATCGCGAAAGTACTGATCAAACCAATATTCCATGGGCCTATTTCTTCAACGCCGACACTTCTATTCTATATTCTATTCTATACCAATATCTACCGACGAAAAATCTTCATTTATAAACATGCCTCCATATTACGCTACGAACCTGAAAAGTTTATACGATTGGTTTTTTCCGTAAACAAAAGATGGGCACTTGCATAGCATGACCCCATGAACGGACATGCTTTGATTTTTTTCATTTCTTGTTATGAATTCTTGAGCTTCATAAAACTCAGACCAGTTAATCGGCATGAGTGGATCAAAATCAATTCATACAGTAGTGTAGATCAGTAATCACTACTCATTTTCATTGCGTTACTTTAAGCGTTACGGTTTGCGTTACTCTATGCGTTACTTCACCCGTTAAACCACTCATTTTCAATGCATTACTGTATGCGTTATTTTACCCGTTAAACCACTCATTTTCAATGCGTAACTCTATGCGTTACCGTATGCCTTACTTTACGATTTACACCACTCATTTTTTCAATGCACCACTCATCAACAACTGGGTTGAGAAAATTGTTACCACGCCTTCTGCATTTAGCATAGTAGAACAATTCGGCCGCGCAGTCGTGGCGACAAAGGAAGATTCAGTAGGGGACGAAGTTGGGGGAAAGGAAGAACCTAGGATGCGGTATGATCCAGTCGTCGGTGCACGTTGGGCTGAATGATTCAGGAGTGTCGGGATAAATGTTTCGTCTACTCTATTGGTATGGCAGCGATCACGGCAGTCTGTGGAGAATTGGGCGCCCAAGCTTTATTAATGGTGTACATAGTATAGGAAGTAGTTTCAATGTCTGATGTGATCACAATTCGAGACGAAAGTTCTCAAAAATGCATCAAGAGAAATTGATTACTATGTCTACATCACTGGATGTTTTATTAATTTTCCTTAGACTCTTCTGACGATGATAATTTTTCTCGTGAACTTGATTCATCCGAGTTATAGAGGACTCGTCGAAAAGTCTTTCGTCTTGCAACAAGTCAGCAAATTTGAATACCTGTGGTACAGTGGCCTCATATGTATCAAAATCAACTTGTAGATTAACAGGCGAATTATAGGGTCTGGAAAAGCAATTAAAAACGCGCCTAAAACCTTTCCTCCTGAACCAGTATCTCTTTAAATCGTTATCTTCACATTCGATGGTCGGGTCAGTAGTGCAACAGAGCTTGGTGGCAGGCAAGCGTGATTCAGGGGCAAAAAAATTGAGTTTTCGAGGTACGTTAGCAGAATAGGTTTGAACCGACGCCAGCACACGTAGAATGTCTGGCACTTTTTAGTATGAGCGTGAAGAGACATGAGAGTCCGAGCAATCGGATCACGTGAGTTTCCTGCAAGTGAATAAACAACTTATAATTATTACTCCATTAAACCTTACCCTAAAATAAGAGGAACAGAAATAAATTAAAGGTTTTCTAAAGTCAAAACTCGCAACGTCAGGACAACAATCAGTAATTCCTTTTCTTTCTTGTTTTCTTTTGTGAGGTCAGTAAGAATTTCTTTTAAAAAACTTACAAATAGATATGCTTAATTTCTGGATTTCATTTTTGATGAAGCTGGTTAGCTTCTCCATGGCATCGACTGAAGGCGGTTGTTCAGAGGTTGCATGAGTAGGACTTGTATTGAGGTTGTGTCTCCTTGAAGATTGGGCCACTTGGCTGTAGGTGTTCTCTTCTGTTGATGTAACTGGTGGGGAGGGCAAGCTGCTGTGGTGAGTGCCTTGGAATTTATGCACATCTGCTTGAGTTGTAGTTGTCTGGAAAGAATATTCATTTGGTGCACCTGGTTGTTGTGACAAATTTTTTGCTGACAGGCTGCTTTGCTTCTCATTGGTGTAGTCTTTTGAAAGCGGATTTCTAAACATCAAGTCTGTTTGCCTTCTGGCAGCGTCATAGGACATGCCAGTGAGTCTATTATTAGTGAGTCAGTGAGTCTATTGCCTTAGCTTGACTGTTGTATCGACACTCTCTATGGCTGGCAATATGAGGCCCTCCACAATTAGCACATTTATTTGTTGTTGATGTGCATACTGCTTTGGAATGGTTTCCTGCGCAGAGCAAGCGCTCGGGTGCTGTGCATCCACTGGAGAGGTGTCAAGGTATTTGACATCTGTACTAGCATCTGATTGGGGGTGGGTTGTAGACTCTTACTCTGTATGCAATGAAACCAAAGAGGACTTTTTCTGGGAGTTGCTTTCTTTCAAAATCCACTTTAAGGACCATGTTGTTGTTGTTGTTCGCCCTCCCCGTCCCGCGACAAATGCGGGACGGGGCCTACGCCCATAATGGGCTTCGGGTCCTTCTTTCGGAGGACGTGGATAAGTTGGCTGTCGATTTGGACCCACGTCCGGGTCGCGCTCCAACCTCAGGTAGGCCGGCAGCATTTGGAGACAGAGACAAGGGAAATGTAAGGAATCCTACCTACATAATAACTTGACCCCAAAACTGTCAGTTAGTTAGTTTAGTGGCCAAATGTTTACTAGCGCTTCAGCTATTTAGCTATCTCGCACCGAAAGTCAAGATGAACATCACCATGGAGGTGGAAGGTCTCAATTATTCATCACCCACAAGGGGCGGAAGGTCTCAGATGTCCAGCCCGTTGAAGCTGGCTCGAAAGAAGCAGCGTTAGCATCTCAAAGAGACGAAGCGACAAGGAGGGACAGGTGAAAAGTAACAGAAACGAAGACACTCGAACAAGAGGTCGCTTACACGGGACGTAGGCCGCCCGCACGAGAGAGACAGAGAAGGGAGATGTAAGGAATCCTACCTACATAATAACTTAACCCTACAACTGAGACCTACAGTCAGACACCACGAGCTCAACGGTGGGGCGCTCAGGAACAATCCCCCTAGGAACGCGAAATCCCATAGGACTTCTGACGAGCACACACGCGTCAGAAGTCTCCCCTGAAGGGCCCCAAAACTGAGACACGCAGTCAGACACCGCGAGCTCAGCGGTGGGGCGCTCAGGAACAATCCCCCTGGGAACGTGAAATCCCATAGTACTTCTGACGAGCACAGACACACATCAGAAGTCCCCCCATAGAGGACGAACGCTCTTCTTCAGCAACTTCATAGTGCTTTCTACGAAAAACACAAAGGGCTCCAAACTTTCCAGCAGACTTATTTTATCAGGATTTTGAAGGATATCATCGCAGAATAGTTCATCATTGGACAGTTCAGTGTGGTCAGTGCTGCTCCCTTTCACAAACATGGCTCGAGTGACATGAAACTTCCATTTGGAGTCGCAAGGCCAAGGTGAGACATTCTTTCCCCTACATTCTTTACCTTACTCATATGTTTATAATTATTTCTTTCACTATTCCCGTTACGTTTGTTGGAGACGTTGGTCTTGCCGTCACGATATGACGGTGGCAATTTAGCTGCGGGCAACTCTGCCAAGCTGTGCACAACGACTTGCAATGCAAGGCAGTCCTCATGGCATTATGTGTTGCTGTGGACATGCCACTAGGGCAGTAGAGTTCCGAAAAAACATCAAGGCTGAAGTTGCTTTGAATGGGGCTCATTTTTCGGACCCGCGGAAGTGAGTCTGAGAAGCCTTAACCCTCTACGGCCTGAGATGAGTAACCAGAGCAGTATTGTCACCAGCCTACTTCCCAAAAAGAACACTTTCTAGTGAGCGCAAAATGACTTGCACTGATGGTTGCCGCCACGTACGACAACTTTAAAATGTTCTCTGTTGTGTACAAACGTCCTCAGGTTGCTACACTCAATAATTTAAGTATAATTTAAGTTGAAAGTTATGTTCTCGAAGAGTGACATACGGTGGTAGAGGGTTAAAATAAGTCTTGGAAGGCATGCAAAAGTTGGCAGTGCCCATGGACCGAGCCATTTTAGGACCATGGACTTGAGGTGGTTGGGTTTATCCGGAGAAATTTAGGTGGTATGGCGGATATAAAGAAGAGGCCAATTTAGCTCATTTATTGGGGTCAGATTCAGGAGTTAAATACGGAGTTAAAAGGCGTGAGGGAATAGTTCTTTCATGTATGATATATGAGCGAGACCCAGTTCTTATAAGATCACAACATAGCCTACTACTATGGGGAAGCACGGCGGAGGCCTCCATTTGAGCGTGTCTCTGGGCTAGAATGAATGGAGCTCAAAATATGCCTTCCGGAAAATCGGGAGGTTGTCGAGATGTTGCCATCATTTAATACAAAATTGTGCTATGGTTGTTGTTCTAGCGTTCTATTCTATAATTGTTCTTATCGGGGCGTAAAAGGATTATATAAAAACACTCGAGTATTATGTTTATAAAGGCCCGTTTCAACTACGGGACTGATTCTGAAGGATTGAGATTGGCCTGAGACCAATAAGCCACATGGCTGGACTCGAAAACTGGAGTGCGCGTTTCCACTACGTGCGCGTGCTGGGACTGATGCTGAGACTGACCGTCTGGGCTTCCGCACTCGCTGGCCTCTGAAGATAGATTACGCTGCCGCTCTTGCTTTACTAGCTGTTGTCACTATGCGCAGGAGGAAACAAAGATCTATTTACCTAATAGCAGTTATGAAACGCAAGAATGGTTCAAACTTCTCATTAACATAGTTCATCCGTGTAATAACATGCATTCACCACGGGATTAAGAAACAGCATTATCTTATTATACCTTTAATGTGTCGAGAAAATTAAATGTAATAAATACGTCACAATGTTTAACCATGTCTGTTTTTTGTCCTATAGATTTAGATAGGCATCATAGCGTGCTTCACAAATGCTACTACTATTATTGGTTAATGTGTTTATTTATTGGTTAATTGTGTTTATTAAGTACAATAAGATAATTAAGATTTTTTAATTGACGGACGAGTGAATCTATGTCAATAAACAGATAAATCGGTCAATGAGAAGTTTGGAAGTATTATTCCCATTTTTCGATGTTCGTAGATGGAAATAATTTCTCCATTTCTTTACTTATTTTCTCTAATTCTGTCTCTGTAAAAAGAGCTTTTTACTTGCCAGAAGCAAGGTGCCGCAGCAAGGTGCCGCTCTATATAAATCGATAAGCCTTTCAGTGACATCTCTGCTCCAGTCTCAGTTGTGCGACAAGGTCAGTTCAGCAAAGAGGCAGGCAATGTTGCGTCTATTGGAGCGCCAGCCCAGCGCACAACCTCCTTGAACGAAAGTCACAGCGACACTGCCCCTTGCCCGTCACGCAAGTCCAGTGAAAGATTGAACAGCGCTTGACTCCCCGTCACTCAAGTCTCGATGGTCCGGACTGCCTCAGTCGGTACTGAAAAAGCCAGTTTTTCAATCGTCAGTCTCGCATAGTCGCATAGTGGAAACGGGCCTTTATAGTTGACTATGATTTTTGGCTGATATTGACTATTGTTTCTATTATTATACACATAGCCTGTCGCTGACAATTAAAGGGGTTAAGGTTGACAATATGTACAGGATTGAGTACATAGTTGAACATTAATCAAGTACTAGCACTTTAACACATTGAAGATCTAATAATACTTATGGTCTGCGTGTTGTTTAAATCTAACAACGCGACCTGCACGGGTGGGTCTAGGTGCAGGTACGGCTGGCGGTGGGTCAGCGGAAGGGGTTAATGATACAACGGGAGGTACCTTTACCGAGGGCTGCTGCGACCCGCTGGAAGGCAGATCATAGATAGTTCGTGGGAGGAGAGTGGTAGGGGTTATAGGAGTAGGAAGGATTGTAGGAGGAAGAGAAGGGGTTGTAGGAATAGTAGGAGTTACATGTGTAGGGTGAGGTAAATGAACAGGTTTAAGCCTATCGTTAGAGACTGCCGTTTCGCCTTGTGGCAGTTTCAGGATAAAATATTTTGGTTCTCGTCGAACCACTTCAAATGGACCTTGATAGGGCGCTTCTAAACTTTTACGGACTCGGTCGATACGTAACCACACCGTTGGTGAGGTCAGGAGATCTGCAGGGACGTTACTTTTAGGCAGTGAGTGGCATTCACCGGCAGCAAAGTCGTGGAATCGAATTCGCGTACATATATGCCATAGTGTTTGGGAATTAGTTTGTTTAATGGAATCGGCGGTTACAATTGGTTGAGGGCAAAGCATGTGCGTGCCGGTAACGGCAGTAAATGGTGGGAAACCGCTCGCGGTCGGGGTCATACGGAACCCGAGAAGAATTATTGGCAGTGAATAAAACCAGTTCGTACGGCGAGCCATTATAGCGGCTTTTAAACAGCGATGATGTCGCTCTACAATACCGTTCGCCTGCGGATGATAAGCAGTCGTACTGTGTAGAACACTTGTACTGTACTGAACACTTGTACTGTGTACTTTTCTTCACTTGTACTGTAGCAGTCGTACAAGTGAAGAAAAGTTCGCGAAAAGTTCGCTTTCAAACTGAGAACCGCGATCTGTTATGACTGAAAGTGGAACACTGAATAGCGATATCCAACCACTAATGAAGGCAATAGCGATAGAGGGAGTGGTGGTGTCAATTAGTGGAATGGCTTCAGTCCAGCGCGCGACTCTATCAATACACGTTAAAACATATCTGTAAGGAAGTGGGTTAGCTTCGGTAGGAAGGAAGGCAGGAGGTAAGGGTCCAACAATATCAATATGCACAGTGTGGAAACGATCAGACGGAGCAGTTATTGGGGTGACAGGGGATCGTGTATGGCGGCACACTTTAGCTAGTTGACAATTTTCACAGACACGTACGAAATTCTTAATATCGACATCCATTTGTGGCCAGTAGCTGCGATGTTTCACTAATTTCGACGTGTTTTTAAAACCGGGGTGAGACAAGTTATGGAGGAAGGCAATGACATTAGACCGAAGAGGGGAAGGTACGAAAGGACGAGGGGATTGAGTCGACGTGTCACACCACAAGGTCGATTTGTCAGGAAGAGGAAAAGGGGTTAATCGTTCCTGGTACTGCGTCAGCTGAGGATCATTCACCTGGGCTTTAGCAATACCTGGAAGATCGAAAACGTCAGCTTGAATGGCACAGACAGGACGCGACAGAGCGTCAGCGACAAATATTGTTACTACCGCGGATGTACTCCACAGAAGAAACATTTTCAGAGAGAAAGGACAATTGTCGCTGTTGTCTGTCAGATTTAGCGATAAATTTAGAATAGAAGGCAGAAACTAAGGGTTTGTGATCAGTGAAAAGGGTTACGGTGTGTCCGTCAATTAAAGTTCTGAATTTTAGAACTGCAAGAAAAGCTGCGAGAAGTTCACGGCCATACGTTGAGTATGTCTTCTGAACGTCAGACAGTTTCTTGGAGAAGAAAGAGATAGGGTTAGGGACAGAATTAGCGCCTACTTGGTAAAGAGCAGCACCGACAGCGTAATTTGAACTGTCAGTGACGAGATGATATTCACATGTTTCAGGCGACGGAAAAGCTAGCGTAGGACATTTTGTGAGGGATCGCTTCACTTCATTGAAGGAATCACGCTCAACATCTGTCCAGGGCAGCTGTGAGGATTTAGGGTTATGTCGCAAAAGTTCAGTTACAGGAAAGGCAATATTGGCGAAATTCGGAATATTGTTCCGGTAAAAATTGATCATGCCGAGGAATCTGCGCAAATCAGTGGCAGTTGTTGGCAGTTTACAGTCAGCGATGGCTGCTACTCTCTCTGAAGGAGCCATTCCATCTTTACTGATGATATAGCCAAGGAAAATGAGGGAAGTTTTGAAGAACTCGGACTTATTAATAGAGAGCCAAAGATTGTTAGTGGCTAGGCGAGAAAGAACTTCGTCAACGTCTTTCGACTGTTGTTCGTCAGTCTCTGATGCAACCAGTATGTCATCAAGGTAGGAGAAAACATTAGGCATGTCGGACAAGATAGAGTCGATGAAATGCTGGAAAGTTGCGCCCGCGCCCTTCAAACCGAAGAGCATATACTTGAATTCAAAGAGACCGAAAGGAGTACAGACAGCGGTTTTAGGGATATCTTGAGGAGCGACAGGAATTTGGAGGTAGGCTCGCTGCAAATCAAGTTTGGAGAAGACAGTTTTGTTATGGAGTGACATTGTTAATGAGCGAAGATGGGGTATAGGGTATTTGTCATCGGTTGTTACAGCGTTAAGTGCGCGAAAGTCGCCACACGGTCTCCAATCAGCGTTGCCAGATGGTATATTCCTGTAGCAAATTTCACAAATCTGGTATTTTCAGAAGGTGCCTGGTATGTATATTTTAGATCTGGTATATTGATATATTTGCCTAAATCTGGTATTTTATGGCTTATTGCAAATTTACTGCATTAAGTTTCACCTCGGAAATTCCAGAGCGGCGCGACTAGAGGTTTCCCGCCATTTTTGGACCCGCAAGTTTACCGCTTGATGAAATAACCCCAATCTAATTGTTAACATTTAACAAAAGTATTAAGTGCAATATAAGCACGAGAGTGATGATCCTTGATTGATTACTGATCAGTGATGATATGGCCTAGGACGAGTGTGGTTGTCGAACCGATCTCTGCGCTGCAAGCTCCACCATTTTTGTTTGGTGGTTTAGAATTCTAGTGTGCCACTTATAACTTATTGGAGTGCCACTTGAATTCTGGGTTGCCATTCAATATTTCACTGATCTTGAAAATCATCATCCATTCATAGAACTGGCTGCCTACTGCATCACTTGTCTACTTTGACCTGTCTCCAATGCATTCGTGGAGCGAATGTTTTCACAAGTCACCTATGTGAAAAACAAGCAACGAAATAAAATTTAAATTAAGGTACTGGAGTCCGTTATTCGGACCAAAAGCTATCTGCTCAGCCGCAACAAGTGATTAAACCCGAAATGTTAGATAAATGCAATATGCAAGCATGTACGAGAATAAGCAAAAGGAAGATGACCTGCTGTTTCCGTGGCTTGCTTATGTTGAGCGAAGGGGGAGAAGTGCGACACTGTGATAAAAAAAGAAAAAAGTGACACTGTAATCAAACACAGGAAAATAAAAGTGCCAAAATGTTCCAAACAGAGGGAAAAAATATAACGTGTTCAATTGGGCTAATTATCGTCAAGCTAGATATCGGCGAAGTACATAAGATCTATTCTAGCCGAAGTACATACGATAAATTTTTTTCTTTTTATAACCAACATTTTTGACGAATAATTTCATTAAATTTGGAGGTAATAGTCTGTTTTTGAACAATAGAATTTCTGGTATATTTATGGTATTTTGAGTTAGGCAATCTGGTATTCTCGCCGAGATAAAACCTGGCAACACTGTCTCCTATCATGGCCGTTGTCCGTAGGGACAAGATGCAAGGGAGAAGAGCAGGGCGAATTCGATCGTTGGACAATACCATTCGGCTTTAGCCGCGGCGAGCTTAGCGCCTGAAAGGGGTTGAGTTTTGAAGTATTTAGGGGAAGAGTCTCCAGTATCTATGAAATGCTGGATATTACAAGTTGTAGAGTTAGAGCCGAGTTGGAGAGGTGAAGTGAGAACAGGATATTTAGAGAGAAGAGCTTGAGCGCGAGGGTCAGGGATAGTAACAGTGATAGAGTAAGTTTGCAAGGATTTAGAGGAGGTTTTAAGAGGGATTTTACAATTTGTCACAGGGTCCAAGATAACGTTATTTTTGCAATCAACCAACTGACTTCGTTTTGCAAGGAAATCGGTACCAAGGATAGCGTTAACCACATCGGCCATTACAAACGACCACAGAAAACTTCTCCGGAGTCCGGACTGACCGAAGTCCTATTTCTGCATCTAGTTCGCCATAACATTTTATGGGTGTACCAGTAGCAGTTGAAAGGGTTACGGCAGTAGGGCGAATGATAGAAGCAAACTTAGGGTCATAATGGAGGATGGAAATGGCAGCACCGGTGTCAATTAGGAAAGTATAGGGAGCTTCACCGATAGTGGCAGAGATAAGTGGCGGGGATCCGAGGGTGACAGTATGAAGTATGAACGGCCACCTGAGTTACTTTTCTGATGGAAGGAAGGAATGGTTTAGTGACTTTCGAGGAGCAGGAGATGGGGAAGCACTGCGGTGAGAAGAGTTAGAGCGAGAAGGGGGACGAGAGCTAGGGAGGACATTAAGTGAAGGGTTAGTACCATTAAGCCAACACCAAGGGTTGCCATTTTTGGCCCTCGGACCAAAGAAAATGTGACTTCTACAGGTTACCTGACGTTGCCCGCTACGCTATGGTATGGGCGCAGTCCGATGTTGTTTTGGAATCCGCTTGATGTGCCTCTGTCCTGGTTGAAGTTACCGCCATTGTAAGGGCGGAGTTCAAGGTCACTGTTGTATTGGAGTCCTCTCGATGCGTTTCTGTCCTGATTGAAGTTTTCGCTCCTCTTCGTCCGGTTAGAATAGTCTTGTTGATGCTGCGCCGGGATGTGGTTCACAAAAGCAAGGTCGGCATCAGTATTTTGAGAGGTTTCAACTAGGTCTCGGAGCGATGGAAGAGCGGCCTTGACATTGTTTACTGGTAGGATGGTAGGTCGATAGGACATTAATGTGTCCGCGACGCGTGCCATCTCCTCCAGTGACTTACCCTAATAGGTAACTAGAATGGGCCTGATGTCATCAGGAACACCTTTTAAGAATTTGATGCGTACGATATCTTCTCCGACGCCTAGTTGGTTTGCCACCTCTTGCATCTTGCGGAGGCAGAGGGTTGGTTTTTGACCGAGGTAATTCCCTTGTTGTGCCATGAGTTTGTCGAAGAGCTGCGGTTTTGACTCGCTGAAGGTGTTGATTAATTCAGTCTTTATCCTCTCGTAATCGTCTCCAGATGCTGTTTCTTCGCTTAAACCGTTGAGAACATCTTCTGGCAGATTAGTGTATACATAGAAGAATTTTGCAGCAGGAGACGTTATGCGTCCTAACCGGAACTGGTGTTCCGCTTGAGTGAACCACCTCTTTACATTAAATACGTTGAACTTAGGGATTTTTACTGCCACATGTGCTGCCCACATGGCGTTAAGTTGTGCATCTAATGTGTAGCGTTCGCGTTTTCAGTGGCGGGGTTGGCGGCGGTGGCGGCGGCGTCGAGTCACTCGAGTGGGTCCTTCTTTGCAAGGTGTCGGTGGGTAGGCGTCCGGGGTTTGTTGTAGTAAGTACAGGGTGGCGCGCGGTAATTTGATGATTTGGGAATGAAATAAAAAAATTATGATCACTAGAAAAATTTATTTTATATTTGAATTATACTGCACGGTAATGGAATTTATAACTTACATGGTTTTAAATAGTGTATCTGGCAAATGTCGACCTTCGCATTCCACACACTGCTGCATACGTTTTCTGAAGTTTTCATGAACTCTGACAAGCATGTCTACTGGTCTTCTGCCAATTTCAGCTTCAATATTCTTCCTTAGGTCTTCCAAGGTGTTGGAGCGTTTGATATACACCTCAGACTTCAGGTAACCCCAAAGAATAAAATCGCATGGGGCTAAATCTGGTGACCGTGCTGGCCAGGTCACATCACCCCTCAAAGAGATAAGCCGTCCAGGAAACATTTGCCTCGAACAATTCATGGTAACCCTTGCTGTGTGTGCAGTGGCACCATCCTGTTGGAACCATGTATCCTCTAATTCCATTGCTTCAAGAGCTGGCTGAAAATAATCCTGTATCATAGACAAGTACCGTTCGGAGTTCACAGTTATGGCACGACCGTTATCCTGAAAAAAGGAAGGCCCAATGATGCCTACTCACGATATGGCGCACCACACAGTGACGCGGTCCGAATGCAGAGGTCTCTCGGCAAGATATTCTCTAAGGTCCCCTTCGTAGACATGACACATTCCCTGCTGTTCTGACTTCTGAATGCATTCACCCAATTTTCAATTGATTGCCGTCCAGGAACACGTCCGCGTAAAGGAACAGCGAATCGTGAACGAGAAGCACGCTGCACTGCAGTGATCGAGTGTGCATTTGAAAAATACGCTTCTACACAAAATGACCTCTCCTCACGTGTCCACTGCATGATGGCAACTGAGAGCCAGACGAATACAAATTTCCCGCCATCCACAGTCAGCCACGTCCACTCTCCTCTGTCTTCGACCGTCAGTGCCGTCACAGCATGCAGTGCAAATAAGCAAATTACCGCGCTCCACCCTGTATGTGAAATGAAGGATGGTTGTTTTATTAGGGTGAAGGATGTTCGATTTATGTTTTGGCTTTTTCTGAGAGTGGGAGATATTTAATTGGGTGTTGTATCAGGGTAGGAGTTAAGGTCGGGTGTTTGTCACTATGGGGTCACCAATGAGGTGGTTGGGTTTATCCGGAGAAATTTAGGTGGTATGGTGGATATAAAAAAGAGGCAAATTTGGCTCATTTATTGGGGTCAGATCCAGTCAGACAATGTAATACGGAGTTAAAAGGCGTGAGGGTTATAGTTCTTTCATGAATGATATATGAGCGAGACCCAGTTCCTATAAGATCACAACATAGAGTACTACTATGGGGAAGCACGGCAGAGGCCTTCACTTAATAATAATAATATAATAATAATAATCGCGGTTTCAGCGTTTATTAGGCCGTAGGCCTGTCGCCGATTCTTAACATCGCAGAACATTCACAGCATTTTGCGGTCTCGAACTCGCAACTCACTGCTTCAATTCTGCTTTTGCTTAACCGCCCGGCCTCCTTGCCGATTCTGACCAGAAACTGGCGCATAGAGCCGGGATAGCGCCTCTCTGACCCGCGCCTCTCTGAACTTTAACTGAAATATGTCTGGGCTAGAATGAATGGAGCTCAAAATAGGCCTTCCGGAAAATCGGGAGGTTGTCGAGATGTTGCCATCATTTAATACAAAATTGTGCTATGGTTGCTGTTCTAGCGTTCTATTTCATAATTGTTCTTATCGGGGCTTAAAAGTATTATATAAAAACACTCGAAAATTATTTTTTATTATAGTTGACTATAATTTTTTGCTGATATTGACTATTGTTCCTATTATTACACACATAGCCTGTCGCTGACAATTAAAGGGGTTAAGGTTGACAATATGTACAGGATTGAGTCAGCAAGATTTCTAAGCCTTATCTTATTCTAACAATACTATCAAGATCACTACAGACTCTTCTTTCAGTGATCCAGAAAATTTTGGCAGTCTTGTTATCTTGACTATTTTGCAGGGTTGTTTCTGTAGATCTAAAAGCTCTTCTATGTAGGTTGACATCCAGACCCACGAGTCCAATGACACCTGAGCACGAGTTGATAAGATCCAATGTTGGTATGTAGCATTTGATTTCCCAATCCCAGTTCCCGAGCTTGGTTGTTGAAAGGAGTTTTTCTTATTCCTGTTTTTCAGAGGGTTTGAATTCCACTGCAATAATATTGCGCCTCTTGTTAATGCGGACATCATGGATTGAGGAATCATAGATTACTATTGTGGTTCTCTTGCCACTGAGATGGGGACAAGGAGATTTTTTTGTGTCCGGAGACAGTTGTTTAATTATTATCACCGTGTTGGAAAACTTCACAGAATATGTATAGACAAATGCAAATGGGAAAAAACAACAAAATCACATTCACAAGTTATTTAATGATGAGACCAGACCCTGGTCATTTATCAATGATTATTTGCCGGTTAACTTTACGCAATCAAGGGCGATAGACACTAGAGATGTTCACTCGATGAACGCAGCTTACTCTCTGGATGAGATGCTTTTGAATTACCAGCACGGCAGCACCAGGCGTAGCCGCGTAAGGCGCCGCGGCCTTGATTTTAAAACCTATTTTCAATGGCTGACACATTTGCAATAAAGTAGCTTTGCATAATACACTTGTTGAAAATGTTGCTAAAATGGACAAAATAAAAGTTTAATTTTAAATATTACTTTTTTTTGCAAGTGCAAAAGCCAGAAAACGGTAGTAATGTATGTGCGTCTGCTTCTGTCTAGTTCTATGTCCAATATTGCGGAAAGCGCGAATAAATTCGATTTCAGTACGAGTCCTAACGACAGCTCTCCCAGCTAATTCGTAAATAGGGCAGACAGAGTTTTAACATGTTCATCTTCTGCATATTAAATTTCTTTATGTTTTTACTGCAAAATGTACATATAAAAAGAAGCTTAACGTGTGAGGAATACCTTGAGGTGAATGGCAAAATTAACGCGGAACAAAAGTTAATGATCCAAATGAAGCTTATACAGCGTTTAAGAATTTTTATTACATATTATGAGTGAGTAAATATCAATTTTAATGTACAAAAAAACACATACAAAATTCATAATATTTTAAAAACGAACGGGTGACTGAATTTATGAGGCGGAATTATATGACCTAATTTAATACAGACAAATGGACTCAAAAACTTATCAGAAACAATATCTAGCTAACGTGACCGTCAATATTAAGAATTTATCAAACAAGGTTACCAATTTATATGATGAGTTAAAGTTACAAATACAAGAGGACCGTAACTGAAAGCGGAAAACAACGGTGTCTTCAGCACGCTCAGGCCTCGTCTTCCTATATACCCCCCCCACCCTCTTTGGCCGCTATCCCTCCCCCTCTAAAGCCTGTCGCGTCGATCCTTTGATTCCCCCAGCCCACCCCTGTGCCTGTCTTTTCCCTCGCCAGCTACAGCTCAGCTGTTCAGCCAGTCGAAATTTTCGAGAGAACTATACTATACTCAACTCTTTTTTGTATTTTTCTCCGTCCTTTTCCATTCAAGAGGTCTAGTTTGTGCATTTTTTAATGGCTGGTCAGAAAAAATATAGTCGAAAAGCCTTCTACGGCCTCTAAAAAAAAATGAGACCAAATCAGCCCAACTATGTAGAGATGAAAGTTTGCAAGTACTGCAAAGTGATCTCTCTGAGCGAAGTTTAGACGGTCACCTGTGAACGGTGCGAAGATCTCATTTGTATCAACTGTTCGAAGGTGAGCTCTAAGGAGTACTCATTTCTCCAGAAATCTAAATTACTTCATTGGTTTTGCCGTGATTGCGAAAAACCAACTCCTGCTGCTCGAAAAAACGATGAGTCGGTGGAAGAGCACGGTAACGAGTCGAAATTGTTGAATTATGTAGTAAACTCTTTGAGTGATGGTGCGCTCGCTGAGTGACAAATTGAGCTCGATATGCAATGAGCTGACTGAAGTGAAGGCTCAGCTAAAAAATGCTGAAGAAATGGAGGTAAAGAACAAGAGAGCTGATTTATCTGATGTCGCTAGCAAAAGCTCATGTGAATTACTTGATAGAGAACGTAGGAAGGCCAACCTGGTTTGGTTTGGGATTCCCGAAAGTTTCGCATCTAATGCGAAGGACCGAGTGATGGATGACAAGGCATTTGTTGTAGAATGTTGCAGCAATGTACTCAACACATCGATTGATGTTACATCGTGCAAGAGGCTATACGCTCGATGGATGCTGCTGCCAACACCTGCAGACCTTTTGGCGACTGTAAAGGATTCTGCTCAGGTCTGGAGCGTGCTGAAAACAGCGAGAAAGCTTGGAGAATCCGCTGATAACAAGTCAGTTTTTGTTAAGAAAGATTCCACCATTTAGAGAGGGCGGCGGTTTTTCGCAAGAAGTGGCAGGAGAGAATCAGGAGGAAAGGCACGGAAAATCAGGTCAATCACTTCCAAGCTGTCAAGACAACTCCGGCTGCTCACGGTCAGTCAGGGGAGATGGAGGACTAGTAATTAGTAGGAATGATGTCCGTTGATCAAGGCCTGTAAATAATGTAAGAAGTAACCGCATACATCAAAATGAATAGCGCACAAAAAGTTTCAAAATGTTTTTACACGAACTCGGATTCCGTTTTGAACAAAAAAAGTGAACTGTTAACTGTGATCGCAAACGAGTGTATAGACGTTATTTGCATTACAGAAACACTCCCTAAAAATCACGGGGGAAAATTCCATGTTGAATTTCAGTTGCCAGGTTTTGATTGTTTTCATAACTTAAATGAAGAGCAGTGCAGTAGAGGTGTAGCTCTGTGGGTTAGAACCTCTTATGAGGCCCAGCAAGTTAAGTTATCTGCAGAGCATCAATCTGCTAGAGAATCAGTGCGGTGCGAACTTACTCTAAAAGGCAAGGATAGCCTCCTAATAGCGGTCATTTATAGATCACCTAACAGCTCCTCTGATAACAATAAAGTATTAAACAGTATTTTACCGAGCATGACTCTCAGCAGGTCGCATACGTTGATCGTTGGTGACTTTAACCATCCAGAAATAGACTGAGCAGATAAATCTTCTCCAAGATATGGGAATCACCCAGCATCCCTGTTCTTGGAGTCTGTGCGAGACTCATTGTTAATCCAGAACATCACCAAGCCAACCCATTTTAGGGGTAAACAGACCCCAAATATTCTAGATCTAGTGTTTACTAGTGAAGAATCAATAATAGATGAGCTTCGCCACGAGGCTCCGTTGGGCACAAGCCACCACCAATCATTGTTTTTCAGTATTAAGTGCTGTGCAGAAAAGACTCTTCGGAAACGTGAATGTTTGAACTTTACGAAAGGCGACTACGATAAACTCCGTGAAGCGGTGAATGCGGCGAATATCATGGTCATTTCTCAAAGACACGGTTATGTGTGCGGTTAATGCCTGTGTACCTAAGATTACGCTTGGAGGAGTCGAAAAGTTCCAGTAGATGAACAGTACAGTTAAAGCTCAGCTAAAGACCAAGAAGGAAGCCTACAAGCTTTATTTACGAACTCGCACTGATTCTGACTATAACCTGTATACAAGAGCTCGAAATCAAGTTAAAAAAATCTGTCGCACTCAGTGAAAAACTTCGAAAAAAATATTGCTAATTATGCAAAAAATAATCCGAAAGCCTTCTTTTAGTACGCTAGTTCGAAGTGCACGACAAACGACGGTATATCTGATTTGAAAGTAGACAAACGAAAGATATTCTCTGATGAGGGCAAGGCTAACGTTCTTAATCAGTTCTTTAGAAGTGTGTTCACAGATGAGGACTTGAATGAAACTATGTTGACGTAGAGTTGAATCTTGCACGTAGAGTTGACTACTTGGTCAACTCTACGTACCGTCATCGACGCACGCGCCACGCTCAAACAACACGTGCCCTATCGAAACTGGCGAGGCTGTTGCAAGGTCAGACTCGTCTTTTTAGCGCATTTTCTCATTTATGGAAAAATTGCACTATTGTGCTCGCCATGTCCGTCTGTCTGTCTGTCCGTCCATGACTCCAAGTTTTCATCGACGAAAAAATGCGCTCTCTGTCACTCACTGCAGTGAGTACCGAGTTATATTTTCGGAATAATGGAATGCATGTTGCAGTGTAGCTAATTATCATTTGTTCTGATATCTTATTCCCCATTGTTAAGTTATAAGCAGATTTCCTGGAGCTTCCATATTAAATATATTGTTGCGCATGCTGCCAAGTGTTCTTCACTACACATTTTATTTCTGCAGATTCGCTAGGAGAGTGGTCACACACCCTTCTCAAGTTCTCATCTGCTGCGTGTCTCCAGAGCAGTCCTCCCTGGACGAGACCAAGCGCACCCTGGAGTTCGCAGCTGTGTGCCGGATGGTCAACTATGACCACAAAGCCGAAAACAAGCGTCTAAAGAAACGAGTAAAGTCTTTGTGAATTCTACAATTCACGAAATTAACTTGAAATAAAACTTAATTTTAAAAACGTTTGATGCATGCTGAGTGTACTCATCCATTACTAACAGTATTCCAAAAGTCCACCTCTTCCTTTGTAGATGATGTAGATGTAGAATAAACGACATTTTCTGTGATTTGTTCTTGATTTTACTTTATTGATATATTACCAAATCCATACATTACCGTATTATTGATGTGATATTACTGTATCCATGGACATGCCATTGAGCATTGACAACGACCTTGTCCACTGCAAGCTTCACATCAGCAGCCATGTAGCATTTATTCTGTATCTGTAAGCTTACAGGATGGCTTATAATTTCACACCATTTTAATTGGGTCAAGTGAATTCACTGTAAGAAAAAAGATTATAAAAATCATACCTGAAACAGAAACCAATATTTTACTGACAACCATCACATTTATTGGAAAAATAAATCATAGTTTCGGTTAATTACTTCTCAATATATGTTGCCTGGTGCACAATTCTATCAATGTCATTCTATGCAAAATTTTGTGATGACCGATGATGCATTAATTTTTCATAGTGAAATTATTTTTCGCTGAGCAAGGTAAATGTAATCAAAATTCGTTGCTGTTGTTCAATTTTTTCGTTAACTGGAGCCTTTTCTAACCTAGGTTCTACTCTAAATGCGTTTTAGGGGTGTCCCTTACTCCGGGGATGTCCCGTATTACCCCGGGGATGTCCCGTATTACCTCGGAGGGTGGTGTTCCTTATTATCCCGTCTTGCGGAAATGGCCGTCATTTTATTTTGGATTGGAGTACGCAAACTTTTTTTCAAGCGCAATAATGTGATACGGCAATTATTTTTTTACTACAGACCTTAGCAGAAGTACCTTTTTTGAAATGTCACTCATCAACATTTTTTCTGGTAGTTTTAGAGCTAATAAATGTATGATTTCTCGACTTCCTTTATGCTAAATACATAGGGAAAATGTTGAAATTTACGCCACTATTTTTAGTTTTGTAATATTTCAATTAGTTTCGCTGCTAAACATTTTTACGCTTTGTCCCGCTTTACCCCGCACGTCTCTTATTAGCCCATTTAACGGCATTGTAGCGTAAGTAAATAGAACCAATTACTATATAGTACATTTACTCAGGACTACGAATTTCAGATTTTGTTGCTGAAATATCAAGCTAGATCCTTGGTCTCCAGACCGCATCCGCTGCCACCATTCCAGACACCTTCCGCTGCCACTAGAGACCCGCTGCCACCATTAGTCTCCGCTGCCTCCAGAGGGCTTCTAGTGAGTTCAATTATTTATTAAAATTCAATTAAAACGTTTTAGTTTTTATAGCTTTTGTATCGACTGTCGATACATCAGACTTATTACAATTGTTTATTTCTGTTTCAGAACAATCTTCTAGAAGGTCAGAAGAATCTTCTAGAACGTATGACCGCCTTGGAGCTAGAACTATCTAAAGTAAGTATATTGACTCGTATTCGTATTTCAAGTTTATTTGTTTGTTACGATTTATCATACAGATAAGTATCTGTAAGACAAATAACGTATTGTTAATAACCCTATACCGCCTGGCACGAGTAACCGGAGCAATATTGTCACAAGCCAACTTCCCGAAAAGAATACGTTGCTAGTACCTTCGCGTCACGAGGCAGGACCTTCGCGTCACGTGGCAGGAGCCTCTCGTTTTGCTGCCACGAACAACGAAACGGTAAGATAAGAATTATTTCGGTTGCATCTATTATGCATGGTAAACTGTCTAGAACTACATCCAGTCAATCTGTCTAATACCCCGTACGTCCCTTAATTGAAACAGTCATAATGTTCGTTTGCCTGTCAAATTTTGATTTTTTTTATATTTAACTTTTATCATAACATCTACGTGATTTGAGATATCATCTAAAGAAATAGGAGTTGTCCCGGTTGTGAGGGAAAGCTCGCTAAAATAGATTTCACGCTAAAATTGTCACGTTAAGTCAAGCGCGCTGGTAGCTTAGTTCACTGCTTGTCGAGCCAGGAAGACGCGCGCATCTTGTACGCTCTTCGTTACCAGTCAGCATTGCTTTGCTGTACTGCGGTATGCACCGGTACGCCGGTGGGCCTGCTCGGTGGCGCTGACCACGTTACCTTCGGAGCCCTTGTTGTTTCCCTTCTAAAGCTGCTAGAGCCAAGAGCCAGCTAGTTCTACGCGGTCCAGCATCGTCGCGTCAGCGTCCGTCCGCTCTGTTGAGATGGCAAACCTCAAGTTGAGTTGGGCGATGCGTGCGTGCGATCTGTCCGTGGTTGAACTAAGGAGGAGCTGACATGAAGCTTAGACTTGTTCTGTTATTTCCGTATCCGTTAAGTGTGCATTTTGTTTCAAATAACGTGATGAGTAAGCACACACAGTGACATTCTGTACCCGCAACTTTCAGTTCTTAAAAGGCATTTATTCCTTAACTTAGTAAAGTATCAAAACTTGTTCGCCTTGTCCATCCTTCCTGCAGCGGTCTTGAGGGCCTGCCCTGACACCGGTCCATTGGATAATGGATGTATAATATTAATAATATGCGTTCCGTTAATGACCAAAGAAATAATTATAATTTTAAAGGAGTCTAACAATTCTCTAGATGGCGTTGGTAGAAAAGGCAGATTTAGCAAATAATAATATATTTTTCAAGTCAAGAGAAGCAGTGAATAGTGAAATTTTGTTGGACATAAGTACATAATGCACGTAAATAGGATAAAACACAATTTAAAGTCAAAGAGTCCCTCCACAAACAATTTCAAATTTTTAGACTAATCCCGTAGTTTTGAAATAGATAGCTGGGGCCCAATTCAAAATTAAGAGGGTTCCAGCAAGCGTTGGTCGGTTAATATTGTGCACCTCTGCCTGATGATGCTGGTGGGTTTCACCAGCACGGTGCGAACGACAGTCTTGTGAATTTGTCTCAGGGGGTTTATTCTGCCCTCCAGACTGAAGATGGTAGGCGAGACGATATCAATGTCGTGGTTGTTATTCCAATGCAGTCCAAATGACTCCTTGGAAATTATGATGCATTCTCTGGTCATTAATTGTACGCATATAAACAAGAAAATTCTGCAATCTTATAATGTTTGATTGATAATCATATTGATCATATGAATTATTGTATTAAAGGATGGCTCCGCGGCGCAGGACATTGACAACGACAGTCCTAGGCAAGACGATGAGAATCCTAGCTCGAGTCGAGTCGAGTCGACTATGGTGCCTTGTTACGAGGCAGGATCTCTGCGTCACGAGGCAGGAGCCTCTCGTTTTGCTGCCACGAACAACGAAACGGTAAGATAGGATTTATTTCGGTTGCATCAATTTTGCATGGTAAACTCAGTTGTGATTATTCACCGGAAGTTTAAATTTAGTGCAGGAGATCCACGTTATGGACGTGGAGGTTATGGACGATCAATGTGGGCAGGAGGAGGAGGGGGCGCCGCAGCTACTTCAGCCACCCGTTATTGAGGGTGGTAAACGGAGGTCCCCCCGAACCACCCAGAGAGTAATGCAAATTGTAAGTAATAAATGTATGTGACTTGTGTAACTACAGGACGAGTCACTTCTTCTAGTAGAAGCGCAGACAAGATAAACTGAAGTGTAAAATTCATCCAAATTATAGAACATATAATATTCTACGGGTTTCAATCTCAAAAACCCATTGTACTTTTACTGGCAAGGCAAGTTTCGGCAGTTTATGGGAAGAGTGACCGGTTCAGTCAATAGCTGCGATTTAGAACGCGATTTCCGGTTGTTAACGCATGGATGAACCTGTCGTTCATATGCAAATCTAGTTTTTAGCCGCCTGGTCATTTCAGGGGCAATTTTAAAATTTCGGCGTTGTACAATGTACATGGCCATATAAAGTGACCAAGTTAGGGTGTAAACGAGTAGAATGGGGCTCCAGGCAGCATGGAACATGCTGATAGACACGCTAGTGTAACGAAGCCCCACCGAAGCAGGAAACTGATCGTATTTTGTACCTATTGTACCATTTTGAAGAACAGTCAATTATATTGAAGAGATGGCCCACGCTTCCCAAGAACTCTGAGCGGCTGAGTGTCAACAAACGAAAGACAGATTTGGTGAGTTACTCCACAAGGTTAACTGCATCTGTTCATCGAACATGAGACGCGATCTACTGCTACTAATGGTTGAACTAGTAACTACACCATGTGATCACCTGATAGATTTGTAACATTGGTTAAGGTACATTGTGGTTCCTAGTAGAACTAAGGCGGGACCGAAATTAGTCCTACCGCGTCGATTAGTCGAGTCGACTTCAGTTTTGCCGGCTGAGACGCTATACACGAGGAGAGGGTTTTCGGTACGAACCGGCGCCATTGCGACGTTGGGAGATGTCAAATAAGGCGTGTACATGGTTCAAGCAAACAAGAGCTCCACAGTTGTGCTTTCTACGGCGACTAAGAGACGAGCAAGAGAGAACGACGCACTTGAGCCCACTACAAAAGCCGAGGCGCTACTGGACACACTCAGCTCAGCTGTTTTGCGTGCAATGCAACAGCTAGTCGCCTCCGAAGACGTTAATCTTCACAAATATTAGTCAAGTCGACTGGTCGCCTCGTGTATAAACACTCTTAATGACTGCCCTCGAAGTTCCAAAAGTAAATTTGTAGAAGCGTACTCTCGCGAATCAGAATTTAGACGGATCTTAAGAGATGATTCCGTCGCCAGGTTCATCTTTCTGAACCAAGCCGGAAGCGTTCGTAACCGGAAGTTCAACGATATGTCATAATACTCGCGACGTCTGTGAATGAGAATGGAATCACAATTCAAATCTCATTCCAATGTCAACCCAAAATGAGAAGTCACTACATGCTTAGGCGTGGGAACAAAATTGATCCTAAAGAGAAAACTGCACAAGACAGCGTGGGGCGACTGCTCTGGAAACTGGAGAGCAGTACATGGTGATCGCGAAGTAGCTTTGCCCAGTCAGGTTGCAGCTTCCTCGAGGTAACAGCTCGTCAACTGTAAGTTAACTATGGAGGCCTGAATTCTGCCTGTACCCAGCGCTTTAAGCTGCTGTGATGTAACGAGAAAAAGAGAGCCGTGGGCGAGATACTTATTACTCACAATATTACTCCTCGCCCGCAAGTGGCCTATACCGTTAGTCACCGTATCCGGCGCAATGTTACAATGCTCTGAAAGGCGAAACTCAATTCCTTCCAGCAATAACCACATATCAATTAAAAAGCCTTAGTTTCAAGATTGAGAGAACAGGCAGGGTGCCAATAGTGTATTAGTGTGCCCAAATTGGGAGATATTCACGGAGTGAAGGGGTAAGCTTCACGCCATTCGAAGAAACGTGGGTTTAGGACGCTTTGAACGCGCACGTGTACGACTGTTCTTCTTAAATCAAAGTTGATGGGAGCCTCTGAAGACTAGTTCAATGCGGCTCCATGACAGGACGGTTTAAGGAAATTACGATGTTTTATTTTACACAGCAAATTTAGGTGTTCTGAAGAGTTGGCAATGCTTCTTGACGGCTGAATGACTGCAGAATGGGGCGTGTACGACTGGACCATGTGCGTTACCGTCACCCTATACTTAACCTACAGGTTCAAGATCAAAGAAAACTGGATTATTTGTGCAAAAAATTCTAAGATTTTATCGTGAGTCTATGAGCTATTTCATAAAAAAAAATAATTCGACACCAGGCATGCACTATTTGCTACGACGCTCGGACAAGATAAATCGTGGTATAACATTGCCATATCTTGTTACCAATTTTTCTATTCAATGTTTGGCCCACTCATAGTTTTTCATCCTTTTGCTTTTAACGAAGGGCTTGCGTGATCCTGTCGTTTAACAAGTTCAGATTTGACTAAGTAATCGCATTTACAACGTTTAACAAAGCCATTCGGGTAAATTGTTCAAATGTACCTAATTTGATTTCGGTCGTGGATATGACCTGAAAGCGCATTTCTGTTACTTTTTCGACTCTTTTAACCTTTTTTGTTACGAATGAAATAACATTTGAAGGAATGTAAAATAGAAATATAGCTTTTGACATCGCCAGCAAAGTTAGTAGACGTTTCTTTGACATCAAAGAAGGTTCCATGAGCTGAGGTGACTTTAATGGGTGACGGGGTTGGGCGTCATAAAGAACCCAGCGTCTGGCAAAATTCTCTGGGAATGAACCGACACGGCGCTGACGGTGGAGCTGTTGGCCACGATGACCACCTAGTATACCCAGGATGGTGCAGCGCGTACGCCGGAGGCTTCAACGCAGCGTGGCTGAGTGTACGCCAATAAAACAATGAGTGTACGCCAATAAAAAAAAAAAAAATCAATGTATTCCAGGTAAGTATGTACGCGTACGCCAGGATGAATTATATGCTATGAAACTCCGGAATCGCTAAATTATACTATTTTAGTATGACGGGCAATGTCTATCAAATCTTTGCGTGCGGTGGTCCGGTGGAACGATTCTAACAAATATATATTAATTATTTCCCGATTGTTATTTATTTACGTTGTTTCTTTTTCTAATGCTCATGAACATTTTTTATAAATTGCTTTATTTGAATTGCGTAAAGGCTTTGCTGCTCGATGAAATTATTGTATGTATGGATTTTCGTATTTTTCTGTACTACAGATTCAAGCATTGGCACAGCACAGCAGTAGCAGGAGGGGGATTCATTAGCAACTGAGATCAGTCTAAAAATAAAAAGAAGGAAATGAATGGAACACAGAAGAAAGATGCTGTTGCAAACAAGCTGATCATTCATGGACTAATGTTAAAGCAAAATGAAAGAGGTATCTTTTTGTAGGAAAAAAAAAACACTGGAAAGAAACAGAGTGAAAACAGAAAACTCTCACTCGTCCACTTGCGATCCGGGCGTTTCAGCTCGGCCAACAAATGGACACTGTGACGTTAGATTCCTACGACGGTCGACGACTTTGCTCACGTCGTATAGAGTAGCTCGAGCGTCAACAAAAAACGGGTCGACAGCTGATCTTGAATGGCCTTTATCCCTGTTTCTTCCATTTGCGCTCCTGTCGACAGCGCCGTGGATTGCAATAGATTGTCGGACAATGACGACTGATGTTCATCCGTAACACGATTGGTGCCTGGATTCTCTACAACCGGACTATTATCTGGAATAACAGTAGGACTGCCACCAAGATCACTACTAGGGTCGTCAGTAGCATCAGCATTAGCGAGATCAGCACCAAGCTCACTACTAGGGTCGTCAGTAGCATCAGCATTAGCGAGATCAGCACCAAGCTCACCACAAGCAGTTACAGTAAATCTTTTTTCTTCCTGACTCGCAGCTCGCTCCTTTAGCAGTCTTATGACTTCAGAGGTGTCGCCTCGTGCAAATACCGCTTTGCATGGGTTTTCAAGCTTGTGCCAGCGATCTTTGTGACGATTTCGGTGGGAAATGTCTCCACGGTAAAGCTGACAATTTACGTCTGGCCTTCCATTTGCTAAACAAGTCAGGCAGTAATGGTAGTCAACTGTTACACGTTGCTTCTTCTTGGCAACTAGGTCGTCTGACTCGTACAATTTCTTGTTCTTGGCATGCGGTTGCTTCGGCTTCATTAGGAATTCCCATGTAGACGCACAAGTTGAAGCTACAGAGAGGGAAAAATACATAGTCATATTCACGCTGTAGTCATGCTAGCATAAAAACTTGAGCACCGTTATTACAGCATTTACAGGACAGAAATGGATGTTAACTAGACCGAAAAACCCAACCATTTCGTAAAATTTTTTGTAAGCATGAATGAATTTTTTCCGCTGTTTTAGTAAGTTAATATTAAATTTGAATGTGTTCAATGATGTAGTTTTCTCCAGTCTGACAATTTAAGCCATCAGATGGTCACCAAGATAAATATATTTTGGGATTTAGGTTTATTCTTATCATACTGTACTCAAGCACACATTCATCGTCATGAAAAATTAAGCACATTGCTACTATTTTACCGTGGATCAGCTTAGCTATCCTGAGTGCGTGCTGTCTCATGAACGATTTAAAAATAGAAAAGACTATAGTTCTTTAACCAATGGGAACGGTTGATCTGAGTCATTCCAGATAACTCATGGTCAGATTATAGCTGTTATTCTCGAACGTCTTCGCTCTTTAATTTAGCCAAAATACCAGAATTATCGTATTATTCATTTCACAATTGTTGTCATTCACGGTTCACCTCTTGGTCTTCAATGAGCTGCCGAATTCATATAATTGTCAGTCATGTATGCAACTAGAAAGAGCTTTAATTAGAACTCTAAATACTGTAACTTAATACAATCATGTATGCAGTTGCCGTTCTAAATCTCACCTTTTTTTTGCTGCAGTGTCGTCTGACTCTCTCAGCTTGGCGTCTTCCATTTCCAGGTCCTCCAGATCGGGGCCTTCAGCGCCTGTCGCACTTGATTCATTGTCGCTCATGCAGTTTCGTATTTGGAACTGCTCAGAAATGAGTAATTTTAAAATCTGTCCTGTAAACGGTAAACAAGAAACAAGCTGTCACAGTGTAAAAATAATTGGCTGTGATAAATTGATATGAGACAAAAGTTACTATTAACGGTAGATCTGTTTTACATACATTTTTGAAACATTAATGTCTGGCATTATAGTAATACAAATCAATGAGTACTGTACTCGTAAACTGGTTAACTTGATAATTTTGCAATAGGACATGAATTGTGGAGTTGGAGAACAAAAATTTTTCATTCACCTTGGCGATAGAATGACATGCAATGATCCACAGACAATATAAATAGCATTATGATTAACAGTCACGGCTTGCACAGCTGCGTGTCAAGGGATTCGAAGGGATTTATTAATTGCTAGTCGTGAACTCGTGCATCTTGATAAAACACAGGTTACACAGACACAGCACAGCACGAAATCATGCGTAACCATTTAAGATTCTCAATTACCCAAAATTATTTTAAGGATGACAAATCGCCTAGGCCTACTACAGCGTGACGCGTGTTGCTAAAAGTAAATTTGAAATTAAAGGTTAGGAAACTCGGACTAGAGCGAGAGCTTTAAGGGAGAATTAGCCGATTGAAGAACGTTAGTGAGACTAGCATCCCTCTCGCCGAATACTGCGCGGTCTGCACTCGCCAATTTTAAACAAAAAACCTCATTATATTGGCCAAAATACGATTTAAAAGTCTCATTATCACATGACACATAGAAATAGCAAAGCTGCTGTCTAGATCAGTGGTTCCCAAAGTGGGCGATATTGCCCCCCTAGTGGCGATGAAAAGATTTTGGGGGGCGGTAAGGAAGAAGAGGGCGGTATGGGAGGCGATAGGGGGCGATAGTCCGAAGTCGATGTCAGAAGTTCGAACGTTTGTTTGACGATTTGTACACAACACGTGCAGCACATGACTCCCAGCGATGATTTTGTCTCCCAGATCTGTTTTTTTTTAACCTCTCCTGGGTTTACGTCTCGGACAAATTAACGGCCGGACTCGAGGCCGGTCTCACGGCCAATTTCCAAATTCTATGATCAAGGAATATCTCTCAAACTAATGAACTTAGCTCGATGAAACTTAGTACATGTATTCATTAGGACCTAACGATAATGTTTAGCTCGTGAATATTGTTTGAATTTGCCATCGTTCGTTTTTGCCGTAGTTATATGGCAATACGGGCCGAAATTCACAGTGATCTAATAATTTCTTCCAAACTACTGAACAGATTCGAACGAAATTTTAAATTTGCAGTCCTAACCACCGAACGGTAATGTTTGGCAAGGGAAAATTTTTTCGATTGTGCCTTTCTTCGATTTTTTTTTCATTTCACCTTCATTCGTGATTTAAACAGCAATACGTGTTTAAATTCGCAGTAATCAAGAAATTTTTTCGAAACTGCTGAACAGATTTTAACGAAACTTAGTATTTAAATGCTTACCTCAGCAACGGTGATGTTTTGCTCGTTACAATTTTTTCGTTTTGCCTTCGTTTGAGAATTATACGGCTATACGGATACGGCTCTTGGGTAAACCGGCCGGTAGAAAAGCCGGTCGTTCCTCCTATATCTGTATAACTCGCGAACGAAAGCAAAATAAAAAAATTGTCAGGAGCTAAACATCACCGTTGAGAGGTTAGGTAATTATATACAACGATTCGTTGAAATCTGTTTTGTTGATTAGAAGAAATTTCTTGATCGCCGCGAATTTAAGTGACAAATTACCCGGCGATACAGGCCGAATATATGGAAGTGTGTAATCAAGAATGACGGTGAAATGAAAAAAAACTCGCAAACGAATGTACAGTCTAAAAAAAAATCTTAGCTAAACAATCACCGTTTGGTAGTTAGGAATCTATATTCAAAATTTCGTTCATATCTGTTCAATAGTTTGGAAGAAATTCTTGAGCACTGCGAATTTCGGCCTGTTTCGCAATATACGCGTAACTCGCGAATGAAGGTGAGATTAAAAAAATAAATACGAGCTAAGCATCACCGTTAGGTTTTGATGAATACATGTTCCGAGTTTCATAGAGCTGTGTTCATTAGTTTGGGAGATATTACTTGATAATTGAATTCGGAGATTGGTCGTGAGACCGGCCACGAGTCCGGCAGTAAATTCGCCCGAGACGTCCTAGGTTTCTAGTGCTGAAACAGTTTAAACAGCTGAAAAACATATTGGTTCACTAAAATGCTAAATGGGGTTCTATTTGTGAAATACACATTTGTATTTAACCTTTCGTTTTAAAATTGCAGCGTATTAAATTTCAAGAAAGAGGCGTATGTCTGTGGGGGGCGCTGGAAATTCACTAGGGAGCCAAAGGGGGCGCCAGCCTGAAAAAGTTTGGGAACCACTAGTCTAGATCTTACTTGTTCTGGCTCATAAAATAGCTCGCTTCTGTTGAAACCACAACCAAATGAAATAACCACTGTGAGTGAGACGAACGAAGTTTAATATTGACTTCGGTTACAATTACAACAAAATTTAAGTTGGAAATAATATAATAGTTTAATCTTCAAAAAAGAACTCGAAATATCCATGTGTATCCTTTCTAAATAACGTTAAACAAGACCAAGTGTTTAATAACAATTCAGGAAACTACGCAATTGTGAAGATTTCCTGGAGGCATAGCACAAAATTTTGCTAAAGGCAGATATAATGTAAAACTAGCTTCAGTTTTAATAGGAATATCTTACCAGGACTCCACTCCATTTTCTACTAATTGGCGATTATTCTAGACACTGCACACTGCATCCACTGAACTGCACACTGAATGGCGTCCCTATGGCGCCCCCCATGGCGCGTGACTCGTTCCGAACCGGTAATAACGTCGACTCGTACTCGTGTGGTTCCCATAAAGTGACATCGAAGCCTTAGTTAAGACTTAAGGATAACATTTTTTTACTCAATACTCAGCCATACATCGTCAGATTTACGGTGTTTGTTGGACCACTAATTAACTGCCATTTACGTTGGTCAAACAAATTTTGCTAAATCTTCAATTAACTCAATTTAACTGACAACTGTCTTTGGCCCTATTAGCAATAAAGGGCTAACTTGTCATTCTTCAACCCATGTTTTTTGAAATGATTCGTATCGTAATAGAAAAACTTGTTTTGTCTTAAATAATTGAGATAAATCTCGTCTCGTTATGTCTCGTTTCAAATCTGTCTGTCTCGTCCTGGTTCATAAATAACCGGGACACAAGTTTTAAAGTCCGGGACAGAAGTCTTGTCTCGGTTCATACGTTTATTCCGGGACAAATTTAACCCTCTGTCCCGTTATTTTTTTCCTGGAATTTTCTCGTCTCGCTTCGTCTGTCCCAGTTCATTTCGAGAAAATTATTTGGGGACGCAGGAGTCTATTACTAACTACTGAAGTACCCAGTGATTAGGTCGCGTACCATATTTTTCAATATATAAATATTAATAATGGTACCTTATTGCCTCACTGACGTTTCTCATAAGGGTTTCACTTCGGGTTCTGGAGATATTTTAGAAAAATAAAATATATCGTAAACTACTCAATTGATTACAATGAAACGTCACACATGAATTTATAGAAGCCTCCCAATTATTATGTGGTCGTAAGCAATTCTTGCACTTTGACTTCACTGGTAATTGATAGACTAAAATGGCCTTAATTTGAAGTAAGCCTAAAATACGAGTTTCTCATATACTCCGTTGCAGATTTTAACAAAACTTTGGACATTCATTCCCCATCATCTTCCAACGATGTGTAGGTCCTAAAAATCTTTCTGAGTTCGACTTCCTTCGCGAGTGCAGAGCTGTAAAATAAAAGTTTTCGTTAAAAATAATAGCCTACTGACATGCACACTACAAACGGGTAAGAGATAATTAATCACCGCATGTACACTTTTGGGATAATTTTTTGGGACTGTCTGTTAATTCGAAAGCGATTTTGATCTAATTAATGACAAAGTTATTTATTACCAATACGCTCCTGCGAGCGTTGTCCGAATTCACTCTCTGCTTCATTTCGCGTACTACTACGCGTAATCGCTACATTAGGTATGCGCGTAAAAAGTGCGTACACTTGGTTCTTAGCGGGGCAAATGAAAACTAAACCGACCGTAAAAAATTCTGACAGTGCTCGCAGGTGCTCATGATTAATAATTAGTTTATTTTTTTTAATTTGTTTATTATCGGTTTCGATTTGACAGTCATGCGTGAAAAATCTGCTTTGAAAAGCAGTACCCAAATTGAATCCCAAAAGGGTCCAGACGGTATTAAATATGTGGTTAGTTACCTGCAGCTATAGGATCTTTGCTTTAAGTTATCTCATTTTCAAGCGTTGACCGGATCGTCGAAGTTAAATAAAAACATTTTTACGACGGAATTGTCATTGAGAGTCCTATAAATATATGTCAACAGTCAATTGGTTTAATCGGAATCTGTTTCGTGGTCTGGAAAATAATTTTGGGCCTACTAGCCTACTAGGAATCTGAAGACTGGCCGGAGAATCGTCCTATTGGTGCAGATAATTGTCACCCAATTTACACTTTGCAATCATGGTCTACTCAGAGGTGGTGGCTCATACGCGCTACGTCGTTTTTCTTAATTTAAGATTGTCTAATGGAATCTGGGGGGACGGTGATAAAAAAAAAAATTTAACCGTTAAACAAGTGACCGTAACCAGATCAGTCTTTCTACGTAGTTGATTGATGCCCTTCCTCTCGAAGCTACTTCTTCTCACGTGTTACAAATTTTCGACAAACGTAACTATTTTTATTATCAAAATATTTTTTTAGCTCTTTGCCAATTTGGCCCATTTTTCGATCAAGACAAGCATTTGATAGATTGATCCATTACCGCTTGCGCACTTCGTAATGCATTATCTAATTATTTTTTATAAACTACAAATATGACTCTCACTAATTACGTGAAGGAAAGAGGAAATATTAACATAATTTCTTATAAATTTAATTTAATCGAATAAAAGATGAGAATACTTCCTGCAAGATGCAGCTGCTTGTAGTGGTTCGATAAAGGCGATGTGTAGAGCAGAGATTCTCCAATCGCAGCAGTGGACATCGGAGCTCGTTTTGTCCCTAGCCGACATTAGGGCTAGTGTGTTTCAGCATCTATAATGGGCCACAGAATCTGAAACGAAAAAAAGTATTAAAACATTTAAAATCTTATATACCGTAAGAGTATCTATAATTTTTAAGAAATAAGGCATGCACTATTTGCTACGACGCTCTATGCAAGGACAAGATGAATCGTGGTATAACATTGCCATATATCTTGTTACTAATTTTTTTATTCAATGTTTCATAATGGCCCACTCATAGTTTTTCATCCTTTTGCTATTAACGAAGGGCTTGCGTGATCCTGTCGTTTAGCAAGTTCAGATTTGACGAAGTAATCGCATTTACAACGTTTAACAAAGCCATTCGGGTAAATTGTTCAAATGTACCTAATTTGATTTCGGTCGTGGATATGACCTGAAAGCGCATTTCCGTTACTTTTCGTCTCTTTTAACCTTTTTTGTTACGAATGTAAAATAGAAATATAGCTTTTGACATCGCCAGCAAAGTTTCAGACGTTTCTTTGACATCAAAGAAGGTTCCATGAGCTGAGGTGACTTTAATGGGTGACGGGGTTGGGCTTCATAAAGAATCCAGCGTCTGGCAAAATTCTCTGGGAATGAACCGACACGGCGCTGACGGTGGAGCTGTTGGCCACGATGACCACCTACCGGATTGTCGAGTCATGGCGGTCACGGACTGAGTCCCTCTTCACTTTAAACAATTTTCTTCGTCTCCTTTCTACCTGAGAATCTTTTCATACATAACATAACATAGTGATGTCGACGCTGAAGTGTAGGCCTGATGTGGCCTGTCGCCACATCAGGCACATCTTTTCCTTTTCGTGCCTTGTTCATAGATCTAAACTCGTGTCATTTGACCGGATCTTTTCATGACTGACGATAGTTTGAACACATGTCGGTGATTCGAAGCGAGAAGAAATTTTGTCGCGTGGAGAAGTTGCAGCGCAGATTTTCTAGCTTATAGCCGTGGCCCCTGGTGTTGGTTCTTGTTTCGAATTTTATTTATTTATCATTATTAAAATTCTGCCAAAATCGGCAATTCAAAAATTTGGTTTATTATTCAAATTCTGCCACACTTTGCAACTTCGTCAACAACGTCAGGTAAATTCTCTTCATGTATGAAATCCGAGTTAGACATGAGAAAGATATCTAAATTAATCAAAGGCCTATTTAAGCATCGACAAGTATGTAACACAGGAATCATCTTAATAAATCTTAATAATAGTAATCCTCTTAATAATTAAGGCATCCGAGATTCAACACAGAACATTGTTATTTCTAAACTCCGAAGCTCACTCAAATTCCAGATGCTAAATTAACCCAAGGTATTTTACCAATTTGGTTCATATCATTACTGTTTGATAATTCAGTCATACGGATAACTGTTTTAATCATTAGTTTCATGTTAATCATTTAAATCAAGTCTCTCAGATATTCGGGATATTAAACAATGTCGTTCATACAATTGAGTAGGCGATCAATTTGGAAGGATTCAAAGTGTATCAATATTTTTTAATATTTCTGCATTATTTATTCAATATTTTTATTCTCTATTTACTGAATAAATCACAGATCTTTAGTTTTTCGCCATCAAAATTACTATTTTGAAACTTGAAATTAATTCGTTCATTGATTCGTTCGTAAGTTTTTTCATATTCCAAAAATGTGATATATTTTATCCCAGTTCAAAATTTGTCAACGTTTCGTCTTCCTTTTGCCACGCGTTATCATGATGTCCGTCTTGACTCGCAGGGTCTACTTTGTCTCATGGCTTATGCAAGGTCCCAGAAGGATTACTAGAATTTGAAACAAGAACCAACACCAGGAGCCACGGCTATAAACTAAAAAAAACTGCGTTGTAACACATCCATGCGACAAAATTTCTTCTCGCTTCAAGTCACCGACATGCGGAACAGCCTCCCTGATAGCATCGTTGACGCTCCGAGTATGGACGCCTTCAAAAACTGACTTGACGAAGCTATGCAGGAGCTTATGTTCAGTCTTAAAATGCCTAGCAAATTACGGAACTAGGTAATAAGTCCGGCAGCTTTCTCAATCGTCAGTTATGGAAAGATCGGGTTCCAAAGGCCGGATCCCTTGAGAATCAAGTCACGAAAAATTCAAGAATCGGCAACAGGCCATGGACCTATTTTCTTCAAAGCCGACACTCCTATTCTATTCTAAGCTAGGCTCGCTCATTCGCTTTATATTTTGGTAGCCGAAAGGCAGCTTTGACTGAAATTTTCTACCAGACGACATCCTGATCAAAGCCAGCGTCAGGTAACTTTGCTAGTCAAATTTTTCTCGAACGTCACTTGGTTACCTCTAACGTAATTTTTCTCGAACGTCACTAACAAATCACCTAACTGCTATCAATACGCAACCACAGAAAGTTTAACCCAGCCCGTACACGCAGGACGTTACAACGTCGCCCCAAAGAGTATCATGTCACATTTTGTTGTGAAGAGCATCGCGTCGAGTCTTAGCTTTACAGCGAAGTCGGTGCTCGAGATGAAGAACAATCTCAAAATTTATACGGTTATCGGCCTCAATAACTTGTTGAACTGGAAACAAAGAAAAATCAATACATCGATGTAGATATGTGATGACACCAGTCCAGGGGAACTGATAAGGTGACCAAATTTTAAAGATAACTTGATTGAGATTTATGCCGACATACCTAGCTTCAAGCATTTTGCTACGATAAATTTTGGATGCAGTTCGTCAGCAACATCAAAAACTGTGTTTCTATTGTCAGCCTTCATTGTCACTGCTTGTGCTGGATTATTACAGCGTGTAAACGAGGGTTGGTGTGCTAAAATTGTAGCAGGAATCGTCCTGCAAAAATGCTGCCAAGATCCAATTGACGCGATAATATTATGATTCATGCTGACTGACTCATTATAATTAGTTTTGCATTTTTAATCTTTCCTATCTAATACAAATTTACTGAACATTTTATTGTATAATTTAAATTCCTTTACGACAAGTCACTCGAGCACTCGAGTCTCAAGTTCGTAAACATACGCTGCAATGTTACGGCTACTGCGCCTACGAGTGCGACAGTTCAGTACGGTCATGCGCTGCAATATTAAGGCCACAGCGCCTACAGCCGAGACGGGCGCGATGGTTCAGTACGGCCATGCGCGGCAATTTTACGGCCACAGCGCTTACAGCCGAGACATTTAATTGAAGCAATGGTTTCTAATTTGTTACTGTTTACTTTGAATCATTTATTTGAACTCAGTATTATGCTAGGAAGTCTGAATTAAAACCTACGTCTATGAATGTCTTACATTTGTTCTGTGCTCGAGATGCTGTAATATATTGGGTAATCGTAAAGCTTACAAGAAATAGTCAGTTATAATCTTACGCCATTATTGCCTTGTATTCATTTAAATACCTCGAATATGCCGGTCTGGATAACATTGAATGGATTTGAATGAACCTTTTTATTTATTCAGGATGTATGAAGAATAAACTGCTGGAGTCACACGAACTGAATTTAAATAAAAAGTTTGTAAAATAGAGGATACACAGGCGTTAGGTAACAAGCGTGGATGCAATTAAGATATAATACCATGCAAGATATAATACTGTTGTCTTTGAACCTTAACGCTTTCTTCTTCGGAGCTCCTCAGGTATGCTATATGCTATAATCCTCAGGTGATAAATTCCTTATTCATAGCTTTGGTCTGCCGTTCTATCAAAATTATTTTCAGCTGAGACCTGCACACTCGCGATCAGGTGGCCACGTTCGAGTGGTTAAGCCCAGCGTTTTCTACGCCCCTGACGGTGACGGTCGGAGCGTGCCGAGTTATGGCTTGGACGTGCAGGTGATGAAGGCCCTCGCTGCCGCCCTCAACTGCTCGGTCGTGTTCTTGGAGCCTTCTACAGGTGCGTAGAGTGAGCATTAGGACTGCAAAGTAGCTAGGCACCACAAAAACTTTACTGCATAACTTATAACATCCATTCTTCAGTGTTATCATTCACAGCGCTGTCGTACACAATCAATTTTTCAGTGTTCTCATACACTGCATTGCCATACATTTTCTATTCGTTAGTGTTGTCGTACGCAACGCTCATATATCATTGTATTCACTCACTTCCATGCCACGCTATAATCTTCCTAGAATGCTTGAAGTATCCTTGAGGTTTCTTCCATAGATGTACTCTAGTGCCCTTAATTGAGTGTACCCACTCAGTCATTCAGCTTTTACTCAAGTGTACTCCGGGAATTTTATGGTACCAATTCTTCCTCACAGACGTACTGAAGTTTGTGAGCATTTGCATTTTGCAACACAACCGTCTTTTTGGTTTTACTTAGCGTTCCTCAACAAATTAAAGCGTTCCCCTTCTCGGCGTTTTTAAACAAATTGGCTGTTGTTTCCCCAATTAGGAGAGTTCTGGAGATGGCAGCAGGGGGCAGAGTGGACGGGCATGGTGGGGATGGTGAACAGCACCCGCGCCGACCTCGGGGTTTTCGTTCTCGAGTTTGGGCCTTCTTTAATTCAAATGAATTTTCGTTTTATTTTAGATTAGTAAAGTTAGTGTGAGTAATTATCTAAAGGTAGCCCAGTGGTTACAGCGAGTTGTGGGTTCGATTCCAACTACCTGCAATAGTTCTGGTCAAATCGGCGATGAGGCCGGGCGGTTACAGCAAAATTGTATCAGTTGTTTCCGTGTTCGAGACCCACGTCAAGCTGTAAAAATTCTACGATGTTCAGGATAAGCGACAGACGTAACAGCCTAATTAACACTGGTACTGATAAGTACTGATGAATTAATCCTAGTTAATTTTCTATCAGTTTGACAATTAGTAATTACGTGCACTATAGTTAGTCCCACTATAATAAATTATTTGTTGCCTTTATTGAAGTCTGGAGCTGCATTGACGAAATGTCAAGTGAAGCAATGCTATAGCATGGTACTGAGGATATATATCATCATATCTTTATGTCTGTATATTATAACACCATTAAGCTTTCTAATCATGTTTGTTTCATCAGCATTAATAAATAATATATCAAGAGGTTGACCACAGGAAAATGGTTCCAATTAATGGCCACGTTGGCTGGAACTAAATATTACTCAAGGATTTTTTTGTTTCGGAAGCAAGAAATAAATAATATTGAACGTTCCTATGCTGTATGGCATAGTAAGGCTGTATGGGAGAGCGGCCCGCGTATTTGTTCACGTCGCGCAGCCTCGGTCTTGCATGGATACTCGACAAATTTCTGGAGCATGTCGCATATATTAGTCTGGGCCATGTCGCATATATTAGTCTGGGCCATGTCGCATATATTAATTAGTCTGGGCCATGCCGCAGATAATATTTACTTTAATTTAGCGAACGGCGCAAGTCAACCTAGCGGCTAGCGCATCTTCCCCGCCAGCTCTCATCCACCAGCCAGCTCTCATCCACCAGCCAGCTCTCATCCACCAGCCAGCTCTCATCCACCAGCCAGCTCTCATCCACCAGCCAGCTCTCATCCACCAGCTAGCTCTCATTGAATGAATCTGCGTGCAAAGAAAATGACAAAATAAATGAAGATAAATAAACATGTAACAGTCCCAATAATGATCGTGTAATATTTCAAATTACTAAATATGGAATACAGGAAAAGGCCTGACAGCAAATGACCAGTCGTCGCGTTAGTCGAGATAAGGAACTGACGTGTGAGATGTAGCGGTTAATGAACGGTTCCTAGAGTGTTGCCACTAGGTGCACGAAGAAAAAAATACACATAAATAGAACTCAATACTAAAGAAAAGAAAATTAATCCAGTTGCACAGGACACGTCCGTCGTGAGTCGTGACGAGATGGACAGGCAACACCGCTGCCATCGGCGATAATTCGCACGGTACTTAAAGGCTGTACACGAACGATAGGCCGCTTGTCACTCACGACCATATTTCGCTTGCTATATAAACGATCTTGCTCGTGTAGGAACGCATTTCAGTACATAATTGCTTTCATGCAGTCTCTAACATTTACACAGTTTGGAAAAAAGTAGTAACATACAGCATGTATCCTCTAGTTCAGCTTTGCATATATTCACAAGCCATGGAGAGTAAAATGCCTAACGCAAGTTCGACAATATTTAAAATACATTCAATTGTTGGCACCCTAGCTGAACGGAGCATTGCAGTAGTCGCCAACTTGCCAGATCAGCAGCATTGCCAGATGGTATATTTCGATACCAGATTTCGCAAATCTGGTATTTTCAGAAGGTGTCTGGTATGAATATTTTAGATCTTGTATATTTGCCTAAATCTGGTATTTTTCTGACTACTGCAAATTTACTGTATCAAATTCCACCTCTGAAGTTTGAATTTCCTCCAGCATAGGCGTGGATTATATAGATTACCTTCAGAGCGGCGCGACTATAGAGGCTTCCCGGCATTTTTGGACCCGCAAGTTTACCGCTTGATGAAATAACCTCAATCTAATTGTTAACATTTAACAAAAGTGCTTAGTGCAATATAAGCACGAGAGTGATCCTTGTTCCTTGATTGATTACTGATCAGTGATGATATGGCCTAAGACGAATAAGATTGTCGAACCGATCGCTGTGACACAAGCTCCACCATTTTTATTTGGAGGTTTTGAATTCTAGTGTGCCACTTATTGGAGTGCCACTTGAATTCTGGGGTGTCATTCAATATTTCTCTGATCTTGAAAATCATCATCCATTCATGGAACTGGCTGCCTACTGCATCACTTGTCTACTTTGACCTGTCCTCAATGCATTCTTGGAGCGAATGTTTTCACAAGTCACTTATGTGAAAAACAAGCAACGAAATAAAATTTCAACTAAGGTACTGGAGTCTCTTAATCGGACCAAAAGCTATCTGCTCAACCGCAACAAGTGATCACACCCGAAATGTTAGATTAATGCAATATGCAAGCATGAACGAAAATAAGCATAAGGTAGATGACCTGTTTCCGTGGCTTGCTCATGTTGAGCGAAGGGGAAGAAGTGCCATACAGTGATAAAAAGGAAAAAGTGTCAATGTAATCAAACACAGGAAAAGAAAAGTGTCAAAATGTACCAAACAGAGGGAAACAATATAACGTGTTAAAATTGACTAATTATCGTCAAGCCAGATAACTGCACAGTATGTACGATAATTTTTTTTCTTTTTCTAACCAACTTTTCTGACGAATAGTGTCATTAAATTTGTAGGTATTAGTCTGTTTTTGAACAATAGAATTTCTGGTATTCTGAGCTACGCAATCTGGTATTTTCGCCGAGAAGTAACCTGGCAACACTGCTCCCAGATGCAATACTTAGTCTCCCAGAAGCAGTCATAGGGTAGTGTTAAGCAGCTCCATCGCTCATGACTAAATGCAGTCCTGAAATTCTCCCGCCCTACGTCACTTGAATGCCGATGTTTGTCCTCTCACTTGAGATAAACCTGCCCGACAAAAAGATCTGATGACCGTAAGCTTGATAATTTTCAACAACGAAGGCTCGGCAGATGAATTGTTACAGTCTTTATCACTTGAAAAACTAGCGACTCGTTGATTGATAGATAGGAACGCAGAACGTTCGCTTTAGGGTTATGTGTTTTCGATTGTGTTTTTCGCTACCAAAGCGCTGCATCACCAATAGAGGAAATTTTTTTTTTAGATAACTACAGAAAACTGTCACACCAGCACACACTTGAATTATACAACTTCTTTCAAAATCCACACACGTGGTAGTGAATTTTTCGAAGCATTTGCGAACGTGGAGAACTTAGCACCGACTTTATTTGAGATTAAATAGCTTTCTATTTTTATTACAGATTAAGAATCTTAAGACTGCGGCACTACGTAAATATCTATTTTCGAATAACCGTCAAGATGGCTTAAAGAGGGATTATTTATGAATTAATAATATTTTCCAGTTCTGATAGGTTCTTATTGCTACTCAATTTGTTACATGGTAAAAGCAGCCAATGTGACGATATATGTAATGAAATACTAGTGGCTTTTTGTTTCATTACACACGTGTTCCTTTGAAGATAGTAATGAATATGAGCGACGCATACGTAATTCAATTGCCCAATTGGATATTACCAAGATTAGTAGTCCAATTTATTCAGGTATAACTACGTATTACACTTGAGAAACACTGCGACTCTAAGCTGCGTATGCCCGGGTGGTGTAATGGATCAAGGCACAGGATGACAGCACTCTTGCAACCGACTACCTCCTGGGCACGGGTTCCATCCTCGGTCGGTGACTTCATAGTTTCTTTGAACGCTATCGCTTCAGGTATGAGTATCCAATGTTAATTCATTCAAAACGAAATATTGGCATGTATAGAAAACTGAATGAAAATATGTATGTGGATGAGTAAAGGGTGGACGAGGAGAATTCGATGAAATCGCAAAACATTAAAGGGGCTGACAAGCCCTATTCGGGCCGTCTTCTCTCTGAAACCATTACGAATTTTTTGCATCCGATAAAAACTTCTATAGTTTGTGAAAGTCACCCCTACACGGTGACGACCTTCCCAGGGGGCACATCAGTTAATCGTTCATGGCTTGTGGCTTACCTAAGTTACCTATCTATTGTGAATGGATAATGGATAACTCCACCGTCCTTACGGAGTGAAGTGACAAACTCGTGAGTAGAAGAGGCTGAGTGTTGGAGGTTCCATCACGCCTGTAACTTCAATGGATTCTCAGTGTACTGTTCAGACGCGTGAGTTGCTTTCAATTATTGTTCAATTGACGAGGCCGCAGAGGGCCTGATGTTCAGGATCTGCACGTGGTGGAGCTGGCGAAGGTTGTTCAACCTGTCGCTACTGAAAGGAAAGAGTTCCAGCATTTGATGTTGACTTTGAAGATGGTACATAGTACATACCATCTAACGTCCTGTCAAGAATTTGAAGACTTCCATGAAGATTCCTTGATGAAAACATTGTGACCGAGGTGATTTTGCTAATATTGGTGAACTTACTCAAGAGTTGAATTTGTCGAAAAAAAAAAGTTGTTAATGGTGAATTTACTGATGGTAAATTCATCGGTCGTGAATTTATTGATTGATTTATTCAAGTGTAGGTGTGCATTTATTGATTTAGGTGTGCATTTGATGTAGGTGTGCATTTATTGATACATGTGTGCATTTATTGATGTAGGTGTGTGAATTTCGTTGCAGCTATGGTGTTAGTATTTTGTACGTGGATTTTAACGTAGGGATGATTTTGATCTTTGCAAATTTGTGTAGGAAGACCGTGATCCCGAAATTTTATTACTTGCAGTGAACTAATTATCGTTGCAGTTGTTACCTCTATTGCAATTGTCAAATTTTATATTGGTGAATCACTATGGCCACGGTGTCATCAATTGTATTGTTGCACTTACCGAAGAGGCTTCTGCCTTAGGAATTACCGGAGACGACGTTTCTGTATGTGTACGCGAGCAGCAGGCTTTAATTAGGGACAAGAGAGGGAACTAGAGAAGTTGAGGATAGAGACCGAGCAGAAAGATAAAGAACGTGAACACGAGCTTGAGATGCTAGACTTCAGATCTGCCCCAGTTTCCAACGTCTCGGCGTCTGATGCAGTTGCTTGACCTAAGTTCCCGTTCATAAAGCTGTTTTAGACATTTCATCCTATTCGTTCAGATTTGAAAGAATTGCTGAGCTATTAAACGTACCACGTAGCTCTTTTGCTATTCATTTAGGAAGTTTATTAACTAGCAGAGCCGTTAAAATGTATGCAGCATTAACAGCAGAAGTGACAGGTGATTACTATTCATTGAAGCGCGCATTGCTAGTTGGGTTTAACCGCACACCCGAGAACTACCGCCAAGAGTTCAGGTCAATGAAAATAAAGCCGGATGAAACCTACGCTCAATTTCTTATTCAGTTAAGACGCAGCTTTGATTTTTGGACATTCTAAAGAAGTGCCCATAGCTTGTGACGCTCTTCGCAGTTTGTTCTACTAGATCAGTTTCTTGCCTCTATCACAATGATTTGAGATTGTACCTGCATGAAGGAACATAATTTGAATGACTTGAATAAAGTGGTAAAATTAGCAGACAACTGGGCAAGCGCCCATAATGCATATACGAAAGCAAGAGGGACCAAAAATTTCAATGCTGAACCCAGTGTTCAAGTGAAACAAAGCCCTCCTAGTCCGTCCTCGCACCAGTCACGTAATTGGTCAAAGGTCAAGTGTCATGCGTGTGGCCAATTAGGTCACCCTAAAATCAAATGCCCTCGAAACCCGTCTTCATTTAGAAGTCACGTACAAAGGAAGGATAGTGCAAGAAATGCCAAAATTGATTTTTGTTTGAACGATGAAATATTTTCTAAATTCATGACTTGTGGTACTGTTAAACGAGTGCCAATGTATTCACTATGTTGCGAGACACTGGCTGTTCAAACGTAATTGTCTCTTGCCTGAATGTAGACCTCTCAAAGTGTAAATTTGTTACTGTATCCGACTATTTGGGAACGGAGAACTCATTTTCCATGGTTAGATGTTATATAAATTATGTGTATTATCGTGGTTGGGTTGATACCAGAAGAGCCCCCATAAAATTCTGTGCCGTTTTGACTGGGAATGTACAGGGCGTAGAATTAAGAGCCCCAAGTCCGCAAGAAAGAATATCATGCAGAGCGTGATCCCGTCAACTCCGAAGTACTTGACCATGTCAATGCTGTAACGAGCTTCCTGGGAAAGAGTAATTCACCCGCTAGTGTGGCCCAAGCAATATTGTATTAAAATGTCACATAAAGAGTTCAAGCGAGATCAACAAATCTGCCAAACTCTCAGATGTTCGTGCTAAAGCAAATGAAATCGCCTCCTTCGGAGACGGCTCTGAATATTCTAACTAACGTTAATGAATATGACATTTTGTATCATAAATGTTTGAAATCTTCTATACCTTCAAATTTCGGTAAAGCTGCGTTAATTGTACCCGCCGAGTGCCGGTCGACGGTATTGCAAGTGGCCCACTAGCACTAATCACCTCTCGCAGGTCACTTTTCGCATAGGAAAACTGAAACTAAATTAAAATCTGATTTTTTTGGCCAGTAATGAGCATGGATATTAGAAATGTTTGCAGATCTTGTGATAGATGTCAAAGGATGTCTGCAAAAGGTAACGTGTCCAAAGTGCCTTTGATGAATATGCCTATAATTACTGAACCTTTATCTATAGTTGCCATAGACTTGGTCTTGGTTTATCGCCAGCAAGTGAGGATAAGCTCCGTTATATCCTAACGCTTATTGACGTGGCAACAGGATTCCCAGAAGCATTGCGCCGCAAGGATATCGATTCTATTTCTGTGCCCGAAGCTCTGCTCCAAATATTTGCCCGCGTAGGGATCCCTACAGAAATACTGTCTCACCGTGGACCACAATTTACCTCCGCCTTGATGGGGGAAATCATTCGATGTGTACAGGTCGTATTGAACGACTCCATTCTACCTTAAAATCTCGTCTTAAAAAGCTTGTGTATTGACAAGCCAACTCAGTTGCATAGCTACTTGGTACCGACATTGTTCGTGCTCAGGGAACTGCCGAGCGAGTGGCGACCGTTTACTTTAGGCTATTCCGCCTTCGAGCTCCTCTACGGACGACAAGTTCGCGGACAGATTTCGGCATTACGCGACTTGTGGAACGTCAATCGTGTAAATTATGTCATAATGAAGAAGGACGCACGAAGCTCTATCAAGCCATTTGCTTAAGCAATATTCGCGCAGAGCGACTGTTTCCTGTGCTTACGCCGGCGACGGAGAGCCAGGCCAGCCTTTGACTCACAGCGATCTCTTTCTTAACTGGAAAAATAGTGTTCATAAATTTGACGATCAATTTGAACTTGGCTGTAGTGAAACCTGTATTTCTAATGAATTTGAGGAGATTGTAATTGTAGACACAGGAAACGAGAAGCCTGAAATATGTAGTTTGCTTGACGAAACCCAAACTGTTCAGGTAACCCAGATGCTTGAAGAGTTTGAAAGTGTCCCATCTTTAGTTTCTGGATGTATTAGCTTTCTGAAGCATGAAATTAGGTGGACTACGTCAGAACCTGCTCGATCTAAAGTATATTCTGTGTCACTGCATTTGCGAAAGCAATTTGACGACGAAGTCCATAAATTATTGCAACTGAATATAATTCAGCCTTCTTCTTCACCTTACAGTTCTCCATGTGTATTAGATAAGAATCCAGATAACAGTTATAGATTAACAATTGACTACCGAGCCCTGAACTCTGTCACTCAGTGCGATGCAGAACCTCCTTGCAACATGGACGAGGAGCTGCACTAATTCCATGGTGCCAAGTATTTCTCCGAAATTGTTCTCTGTAAAGCTTACATCAGATTCCTCTTTTATAAAATTCTAGGCCTCTAACTGCTTTTGACACGTCCAGAGGTCTTATGGAATTTAAGACTCCCTTTTGACTTTGACTTTACCGTTGTATCGTCCATACACAAGACTCGTGCGTATAGTTTTGAATTCATTGCCTAATGTGTCATTCCATTTTGATACTATTTATGTCTACAGCTAAACCTGGCCTGAACATGTAGAAACATTGAAAGCTGTATTTTCTAGAACCTAATGCTCATAATTTGACAGCGAGACCATCCAAAGGTCGTATTGTGGTAAATAAAACTGATTATTTAGGTTATAATCTAGGTGAAGGTCAGCTCTGACCACAAGGGAGCAAAAAATTGAATCCATAATGAGCATAGCTGTCCCAACAACGAAGAAATTGCTCTAATCCTTTCTCGGAATGATTTCATTCTATCGTCGGTTTATCAAAGCCTCCAATTTCACTAGACCTCTTTCAGATTTGCTGAAAAAAGATGTGAAGGAACCTCTGCCCTGGCCAAGCGAAGCGATATCCTGTTTCGAAGACCTGAACGAGGTGTAATTTATTCGGAAGCTGGACTAAAATTACCGATACCGACCCAGCCCTTCGTTGTACATACTGATGCTTCCAATAATTCTGTGGGTTGCGTACTACTTTAATATCACGATGACGTCCCTCACCCAATATTCTATGGTAGCAGGAAACTTTTGGATAGAGAAAAACGCTACGGAAAAACGGAGGAGGAGGGACAGGAGGAGTTAGTGTAGTTTTTGCTTTTTTTATGGTGAACATTAAATTTCCAATCAGTAGTTCACTGTGTGCAGAAGAAGAGCTGCGAGAGGCCGAAGTCTCTGCTGCTCGACGCTGCCGGTGATGACCCTCGCAGCATGCTAGTATTATATTATTTTATGAAGGTCACCGCACAAGCTACGACAGCGCTGTGGCCATCGCATCGTCCTCGTCTAACTCTGCGCCAGCCGCGGCCAGCGTCAGCTCCTCTCTCGCCCGTACCGTCAGCAGCGCCCCTCGCTCGCCCCCTCCGAGTAGACAGGTGATGGGCCCCCTCCAGGACAGTCCAGGTGGGTGAGTCGTTGGCTCTTTTATTTCAGCCCAATTTCATGTTTTCATGTCTTCCTTCACAACTTCTTTTTACCCAATCTCATGTTTTATGTCCAACTTCTTTCTGCCCACTTCATGTCTGCCCGCACGTCCCTTATTAGCCCATTTGACGGCATTGTAGCGTAAGTAAATAGAACCAATTACTATATAGTACATTTACTCAGGACTACGAATTTCAGATTTTGTTGCTGAAATATCAAGCTAGATCCTTGGCCATCAGACCGCACCCGCTGCCACCATTAGAGTCCGCGGCCTCCAGAGAGCTTCTAGTGAGTTCAATTCTTTATTAAAAATCAATTAAAATGTTTTAGTTTTTATAGCTTTTGTATTGACTGTCGCTACATCAGACTTATCACAATTGTTTATTTCTGTTTCAGAACAATCTTCTAGAACATCAGAACAATCTTCTAGAATGTATGGCCGCCTTGGAGCTAGAACTGTCTAAAGTAAGTCTATTGACTCGTATTCGTATTTTAAGTTTATTTGTTTGTTATGATTTATCATACAGATAAGTATCTGTAAGACAAATAACGTATTGTTAATAACCCTATACCGCCTGGCACGAGTAACCGGAGCAATATTGTCACAAGCCTACTACCCGAAAAGAATACGTTGCTAGTACCTTCGCGTCTCGAGGCAGGAGCCTCTCGTTTTGCTGCCACGAACAACGAAACGGTAAGATAGAACTTATTTCGGTTGCATCAATTCTGCATGGTAAACTCGGTTGTGATTATCCGCCGGAAATTTAAATTTAGTGCAGGAGATCCACGTTATGGACGATCAACGTGGGCAGGAGGTGCAGGAGGAGGAGGGGGGGGGGGCGCCGCAGCTACTTCTGCCACCCGTTATTGAGGGTGGTAAACGGAAGTCCCCCCATAACCACCCGGAGACTAATGCAAATTGTAAGTAATACACGTTTGTGACTTATGCGGTTACAGTAGGAGTCACTTACAAAATTATAATAAACGTATAACGATACACGATAAAAAAATAATGAAATTTCAAAATTTGATTTTAACTTTTTTTTCAATAAAAATATTTTAAGATAAAAAATTTTAATCTGAGAGCGGTAAGAATTTCTTGGCTTTTGACTGCGACGCCCCCTCCTCCTCTGGAGCTTCTCCAGCAAATACAAACGAGCGTAAGTTAGGGATTTTTTATTTTCTTTTGATTTTTCCTTATCCTGCGGATAGCCTGTGCTGGCGACTAGCCGGTAAAACAGCTTAGTTAAGAAAATGTTCATTTTTTTATATATTTAAAATCGACCCGTCCGAAGCCACTTTGCCACGCAAAACAAGGCGAATACTAGCCCAACTTCGGTCCGGCCACTCCATTATACTAAGCAGCTACAAAAACCGCATTGACAACAACATTTGTCCACATTGCCGTCTTCTGCCGGACAACGTGCCTCATTTTTTTAACTGCTTCAGCAATCCTACAACCCCAAACATCATAGACCTATGGCGAAGGCCCGTTCAAGTGGCTGGTTGGCTCCGGCCCCGTCTGGACCAGCCCGGCTGACGCGCTCGGTTGGGCAACAACAACAACGAAGGGTACACTAAAGTCGCCATAGCATGGCGAGGTTATTGCAGTCTTTGCGTGAATAGCATCTACGTGAGACTGTGTACAGTATATATTTTTATCTATTTGAAAATTTTGTCCAAACAATTCTAGTAACTTGAGGTTCGCAATATGTAGAAGAAATCACTATATCATATCTAGACTACATGTTACGATTTTTAGAGATGTTGCTATACTATCGTTTTCATGGTTAGACGGTTACTTAAAAAATGACTAATATAACAATAATAATAATTGCAAGTTAAATAATTTTTTAGACTTAAGGCATCAGAACTCTCTTTCCTATCTATTTACAACCTATATGTTGAATTACCAACTGCTTGACCGTTATACTAACATGTGGCAATGTGTTGATACCTTCTAGTCGCCATCCATCGATAAAATTGTGGGAATCAACTCACCATAAGAAAATTACTGCTAGGCCACGCTATATAATGTCTGTTCAATGTTTCTGATTAGTTCACGGGTTTGTCTTAGCAAATGAAGGTGTCGTCAGCGATTAAACATTTCGTTTTTAATCCCTTATTTCTTTATGTAATTTATATTTAATTGTACTTAGATAATTTTTACATTTGCTCATTACTAGATTAAATTTTTTATTTCCAGTGAAGGAAGGCAATTTTTTTCTCATGATGATTTGATTCTTCACGATTTTAGCTATGGTTTACATCTCGACGGCAAAAAGATGACCGTGGCCGTGAATATGATGATTTTAGAGCTCTAGTAATCGCAGAATGTATAAAAGAGATGATATAGTGATGGTCTTAACCCATCACGACCCTCGAGTAACTAACATTATTACATAGGGGAAAGTATATGCTTTTTCCCCAAATTCTTGAAATTTTTGAATGATTCTCTATTATTTGAAGATAATAAGGTGGAGCTTCGAAATTTTGAACATAGACTTTTTCTGGCGATTTTTGTCCATTGTGACCTCTAAAAATGCTGGCTGGATTTTTGAAAAAGTTTCTAAATATATATAATTCTTTCTTATTTTTTTATTTAAATTGACCCTCGAATCATGAAGAAATTATCCTATGAGTCTAAAATTTTGCACACATCGTTTTTTTTTTGCACATGCACAACTTTTCTGCACTATTGTGAATCCAAACTCCAAGAAGTTGATAAAACGCTACGGTGGCGGAATCGAAAGAAAGAACCTTTGGAAAGAAAAAATGTTGACTTCGTCCAATTTACTAATTTCGATCTTTAGGGGACGCATGGAAAACAACGAACAACAACAAATTTATAATAAAACATACGCCGGGCAATAAACATGCAACTTTGCTGAACATTCAGCGCCGACACTACTTAGTAAGAGAAGCGTCATTATTTTTAAGCGTAAATTCACTTTCCAACCATTGCAGCTGACAACACTGCAATCCTTCTTGCAGGTGTTCATCACTATCTTATGATAGGAAATGAAACAATCGTAGATCGTAGTTGCATCAATAAATGGAATGTCTTTGGTTCTTAGTGGCAATGGTTTAAATACCAGCTACGTGCGTCTGATGATGCGGTTATTTGATACAAACATTTCCACGTTAATAATTTTTAGCGTGAAAAAATAAATGTAAGACCGCACAGTGTATTGTCAAAATCTAAATCTATGACGGCTTTTGCGGTTATCCAGTAAGATCTGTTAAAACGGTAAATTGACTTCCAATGTTTGCATCTGGGCCATGTTATTGTAGCACCAGGTGCAGGTGACTCAATTTTATATTCTAGTAAACCAACATATTTTTAAACTAAGCCACAGGACATAACAATTATTATTAATGTTGAAAAAGTGGTTCAACATCAGTACAACACATGGTTTGAGATAAGAATGATCTAATCACTAGATGAAGCTTTGCAGCACTTTGTTCATTCATTAATAGTTACGGAAGGATTAATAAGCTTCGCAAGAATGCATGCTCGGAAAATATACATTTCTGGACTAGTCAGTGCATGATACAATTTACAAGCCTTTCATGACATCAGATACAAAATGAATAGTATTCACTAAAGTACGGAAATTTGAAGTTAAAATTATCCGTCATGTCGTACCTCAGCATTTCGAGTGCTAGCTTATGTCAACGCCTTAACCATATCCATAATGTGGGTTCTCGGGAGACTTCGTGGGAGTCTGGGAGACGGATGTGCGTGAGTTGCTCTCTTTAAACTAATCAATTTTGTATCTGATTCCATAGTTTGTAGGTTACTTTCACTTAGCTTAGGAATAGGAAGATCAGATGGGGAAAGGGAAACGTAGAAAAAAAGTAATAGCCATTCATCTGGATCGACAGTCATCGACTGATGACGATGCAGACTCAGGCTCTCAGGCATGCCTCTCAGCCTCTCGAGCATGAGTATTGACTCTCAGTCAATACTCATGTCCGGCCCGACGCCCGTCAGACTTAGCGGAAAAACATGCAGTGAAGTGAGTGAACCAGAACACCCATTCTGACTCACAGACCCAGTTCTCGAGTGGGACATGTAAGTGGGGTCTGGGCCCAATAACAGTATATGGATCATAATCATAATGGATGGCTAAAAAGGGCATTTATTGCCTTCAATAATGGCCAACAGGCCAAGGTGGTGTTTACCACTTACACTTAGGGATTTTTGAGTAAACAATTATTGATAAGTCTATTCATAATCATTAGCTTTGTAAAGTTTGTATGGAGCAAGGTAATGAGCTAAATATTGACCATTTAACTGGCTTCAATATACAAAAACACTTCAGGAATGCAGATCTTCTAAACATTGAAGAGTCACATAATGGATAGGTAGCTGATAGCACAGTGAACAGCAGTCAGCACTATCAATAGATCTACTTGTTTTATGTCCTATAAATCTACCAGACTCTACCCTCTAATAAATATCAGTGTGGAATTCTGTATAGGTAATATATTCTCATGTCAATATAAGAAAACGTATCGAAATACCAACCCTACCACCGCTGACCGCGTTACACCACATAATTTTTTGCCTCAAATAATGTTGTATCGAAAAACTGGTCTAGGTGTAGCGAAAATAATATATGAACTGTAAATTTTAGAATTCCATCCTGCCCTCTATACACACCAACTAGGAGTGACTGAGTGACTGACTGCACTGTTCCCATTTAATTCAGACCAATAAACCAATACTAAACATAAACTGAATGATAACCAAACAAACCTCATACAACTTGAAATGAGACTTAAGTTATGAGAAAATCTAACACTGTTTGAAATAAACATGTGCACAATTTAAATATTTTATATCCATTCACTGCTTTTAATTATTTTATATATAGTCTTATAATTGTAATTGTTTTTTTTTCTAGTTTTAAATTCACATATTTAAAGATTGAAATTAAATATTTTAATTAGAATACTCATTTTAGAGTGGAAAATCTTTCTAATTGCCTAAAAGGTCAATACAATCTCAAACTCTCAATATACAAGGTGGGCCAGAACTGATTGAGCAGTTTTGATGTAAAATAAAAGAGTAATGGAGGTACATAAAGAAAAAAGTTTATTTTCCTAGAAGTTAGCATAACATACCATTTAGAATACTTATGTTTTGAAAACAATATTTATTTGGAAGATGGTGGCCGTTAGCTGCAACACACTGTTGAGTCGTTCGCAAAGGAGGGAGTAACCGTAACAGTGAATTCTGATTGCTATGCTGCAATGTTGCAAAATTTCTTGCAGCCCATGATGGAAAACATTGTTGAAAATGAAGCATTTGGAGACATGTGGTTATAGCAGGATGGGGCTACAGCTCACACAGCCCGAATGTCACTCAATGTTTTGAAATGCATGTTTCCTGGACGTCTGGTGTCTCGATCTTGAGGGGTGATTTACAGTGGCCTGCAAGGTCACCTGATTTGAGCATTTGTGATTTCTTACTTTGGGGACAGCTAAAAGAGAGGGTGTTCAGAAGTCGCCCTCACAGCCTACCACAGCTAAGGGTACGGATTATTGCAGCAGAGGTTACGGCCATACCTCGCCATATGTGTGAACGTGCTGTAGGAAACTTCCGAGAACGACTCCAACAGTGTGCTGCAGCTCACGGCCTCCAAATTCCTGATATTGTTTCCAAAACATAACAAACAAATGCAAAGCAAAACCCAACACAACGCGCTGTTGCCGGGAAGCTTTTGTGGCTTGTGTAGCACAGCCAATCTGTGCTTATTTATCCTTGTTATGTGCCTCCAGCCTTGCCTTTACCTCACCTCAATGTCCTTGTTCTCTACCGTTTCAGTCTCAGTTACAGATATTCATCAACTATAAGCTGAGCCCAATGAATGATACCCAGCTGTATAACAGAGCGGTCTGACAGTCCTGACCACTCATGCTTAGCCATGCTGGTTAGTGAATGTGAATTAACTTGTGTTTTCTGTAAATAAGGCATTGGTTCTTGATTTATTATGATTCTTTGATTACATTGCATTAACTTCTGCATTTTCTCATGATTCCTATTTTAAACAAATAGTCAACTATACTTGATAGTCTGTCATTGCATTGTCAACCGTGTTCACATTGCAAACCCTTTTGGTTCTTTGGATACTACTTAACTTGTTTTGATTCCATTTAATTATGATGATATCCCTTGCTTGTTTTGTTAAGGTTAACTGATAAGTCCCTTGCCTTCACTTTACCCTGCAGTGCTTGATTACAAATTAATCTTTTCAATCACAGCTTCTCAAGTAATTCATCTTTTATTATTTTATTAATTTCATCTATTTTTACAGCTGGCATGGGAATGTTAAGTTCACATTAACCCGGCCTGTGCTCTTCCCTTATTAGTGATTTTTTTAATTTTATTTTGCCTACTGCAAATCTTAATTTGTTAATTTGATATTGTTCCTAATAAAATTTAAAACCTTAAAGCTTTCAAACCTAAAATTTAGACAAAATTAGCACTTCCACAAATATTTATTCTTTCTTGTTGTCATGGCCCTTTCTGTTATAAGAGGGGATAAATTGCAACTCGCGGTGCGCTGAGACTCACATGATAACAGCGCAAAACGCAAAACCCCACACAACGTGCAAAACGCCAAACCCAATTCAAAATGCAATGCAAAGCGCAATGCAAAACCCAATGCAACCCAACTCTTTCCCCAACACAAATGGGTTGCTTGCAATGGAAAAGAGAGCACTCCATGCAGTTTAATGTTATTTACAGTTTAGTACTATTTAGTTAGTAGTGACTGCCTCATGTGAGGTTTGCTACTTTTTCCACTTACAGCAAATAAATCCTATTCTCCTTCAGAGTCCCGCCCATAGGGTGTCATGTTTTTTCCTGTTTCTGCATTATCTTAGTAGAACTGTGCCTTAGCTATTGAGTCCACAGAAGCTCCACCCCCCCCCTCTGGGCTGGACCTTCTGTAACTTATATAACCTCATGTGAGGTGCTGATTAGGGCATGGTTATTACTACTAACTGGGCTGGGAACACACTGACAATGTGGTGATCTCTAAAGTCGATGCTCAATTTAATATCTCCTATACCTATTCTGTACCTAAATGTTTGACCATGTTATCATAACTCATGTTTCTTTTACTTTATTCATTTTCTCTCTTTAATTTTTACCTTTATTTATTTTCTTTCGTTGTTGTTGTTATTTTTGCTGTTATTTTTTCTTGTAATTTTTTGTGTGTGTGTTTCTTTTGCAGAATTGCAGATTTTCAGATGTTACATAACTAGGTAGTATTAGACACAAACTAGACCCTATTTAGGCAAGGGGCTGCATGGACCAGTATCCAGTGCTCCTATCAGAAGAATTAAATAAATAAATGCCTCAAAGGGTTGTCTGTTACGCAGGGAGCAAAATGCTAATAAAAAAATTGAAGAGATCTTGGAAGAAGAGGATGTGCTGTGCTTTTGATTACTGAGATATCGTCGTCTTTAAAATTAAACCTTGCATTCCAATTTTCAAGACTACTTTAAAATTTTTAATTGAAACCATCCACAAGGATTGTAAATTTCAATTCGTTTTCATATTGTCAAAGCAAATGTGTAGACTAAGTGTTCATGTGATCTCAATAGATTTAAGACAGTCTAGCATTATGAACCAGCTACTAGGCAGTAGGCAGTGACTGGCACTGACTGCCTTATGTGAGGGGTGCTACTTCTTCCTCTTTTAGTTTTACCAGTAACCAGACTATCCCTATTCTCCTTCAGAGTCCCGCTGATAGACTGTAAAGTTTTTTCTTGTTTGCATGTTCAGAGTAGAATCTTGCCTTGACTGTTGAGCATAATGTCAAAGCAGAGACTTTTTTAGACTCTTTCTCTATTTAATTTTTGAGTTCTATAGCTATAACAGTATAAGGCTACACCTATTCTCTACCTAAATATTTGGCCATGTTTGCCATGAATCTTCTTGTTTCCATTAGTTAAGAAACTAAAAGAAGTTAAGATGAAAAAGGAGTATCATGTGCACACTAAGTCAGGGTGCTAATTATATTTTTTGGCCAACACATTCAGACTTGTTTGCTTCTAATTTCCAGAAGTTTATATGTCCTAGTAAACACAAATAAATTGTTGTCAATATGGACTGAATATTAAAAATTCATAAGATTTGTTTTATCAAGATCAACAATTCTATCAACAATGCCAAGTGCCCACCTCACTCTGCGTGAGGAAGATATTATTCGGCTATCACTGGAGTTCCTGCAAAATCGGGCACTCCACATCACCCAGCTGAGCTTGGAGCGTGAAAGTGGGATCATCAACGGCAACTACTCAGATGACGCTCTGTTCCTCAGGCAGCTTATCCTGGACGGCCAGTGGGATGATGCCCTGGAATTTGTTCAGCCTTTGCAGGTTGGTTTTTAGTCTTTGTTTATTTTTCTTCATTCTTTAGTCTTTCTTTAGTCTTTGTTCTTTATATTCAAGGTATGATATGAACCGTTTTTCCACAAATTTCAAATTTGCCAAGTATTGCTCAAAATTTTACTGGGTTTTATTGCTGAAATTCATTTTCAGTTTTTTAAGACAATTATAACATAGGTAGGGTATATGATTAAATTTATATATTATATTCCAGGCTATGGAATCATTCAACAGCAAGAAATTCCACTTCCTTATTCTGAAGTATAAATATTTTGAGCTGCTCTGTATCAAAGCTGAAGCTCCCGACTCTGCCAACAATGAAGCTGCTGTCGCTGAACTTGTCAAGGTGAGAGATGCCTTGCTTTCAAAGACATTATGGGGCTTACTTGAAACACTGGAAATATTTTTAGTTTCCACAATTGTGAATTTTCAAGAATTCATCAAAGTTTTTCATAGCCAGTTCAGAAATGCTAGCTGATATTTAGAATAATGTCCTGATTCAAATCATCCTATCCAATATAATATAAGAATCTGTTCGTAGATTTCTCCCTTGTTTTAACTACTACTAACCATTATATTTGTACTTTTGTTATTGCTATAAAAAGCCAGTCAAATTACCTCTTTACATAAATTTAGTCACTGGTAAGTATAAGTAAGTTTAATTAGTTCAGAGTACCAAGACTTAAAGTTTAGAGTACCATAAAATGGGGTAACTTAGACCGGCGGGGTAACTTAGACCACTTTTGGTTTTTTTAACAAAAACCCCCAAAACTCAAAAACTATTTGACATAGAAAAATTTTGTCATTGGGCATTAAAGGCCTAATACTGAGGCTACATTGTAACCGGGCGCACTAGCGGGTGGAACAAACTCGTTGTTCACTTAGTGAAAATTACTCGTATAGTGCTTGTCACAGAAAACGGGAATTAATGAATTACTTAGGGATTTGCTTTTATTTAAGTATTTATTTTCATTTATTAAAAGAAAGCCAATATGTTAAAAATTGTATACAATAAGAACAATTTGCCAAACTCATAATCAAAACCGAATCGATAACCATTCAAATAAACTTAAGACCGTAAACATGAAACTATGGAATGAAACAATGGGTGGAGTGAAACACACAGCAACTGAAACAAACAAATGAACATAAATATACATGCAATAAGAGACATACTAATTTATTTGCTATGTGAGGGAATTTAGTGAATTAATTTGACTTTAAACATGAACAACAAAATAGGAGTGAATTAAGGAATATATTATAGAGTTAAAACAGTCAAGAGCAAATGCAAGTGCAGATCTTTTAAGTGCAAAAATGATTTAAGAAAACAATTTAAGTAATTATTGCAAGCACAAGCATCGCACCAAAAATTAATCAAGCTGACAGATATGAAAAGAACCATTGTAACAATAAATGACAATATAATGAATAAGAACTAAAATGCATAAAACAATCAGCCTAAAATATGTACATTAGACATAATTGATAATTAAAATGCAGACTAAACAGCCAACTCACCAACTGGTGATGGCGGTGCGAGTTTCAGAACATTCTGCTAACTCGAGACAAGTTTATTTGGCATGCATTAATATAGGTTTATGGGGTCGTTCAATACCTGAAACGAGACATAAAAACATAGGGCAACATTAGACACAAATGCATGAAATATGACAAATAATAACCATGTTTGCAATAAGTGAAAACAATAAATAAATGAAATCAATAATAGACATTTGTGAGCTGAAACACATGAGCTTGGTCTGCCCTAAGATTACCCCCGGTAACATACCCCCCCACCAGACCAAGGTCTGTGTAAGGCGAACTTTATTACAAAATATATTTACATGGTAAAATATCAGTTAAACTTGAATAACGGAATAAAATTTGCAATAAACTACAAGATCATTGGTAAAATATGTACAGCTCGCAACACTCACGATATAAGACTGATTATTAAATTTAAGAGATAACAAATATGCATTACAGTAAGACGTCAACATTGATTACATGAATATATCATCATCAGATACTGGTCCTCTCGATCGAGTTTGCATTGAGTGAATGGGCGCATTTGTCAGCTTTCTTTTTCTTTGATCATTCTTGCCCTCAGGCTTACTGTCAACACAACTCTCAGTTACTGACTTCAACTGTGCTAACTTTTTCGCTGATTCCTCAAATGCCGGGAACCCATGGAATTCCTCATCACCCTCCACAGCTGTTACATGATCAAAATTTCTAGCTTCACTACTACTAGCGCAAGACGCATGATCAGCAATGACTTCCTGGGAAGCAGGTTCCAAAACTGCTCTTAAGGTACGAGGTGACAGAGAACATTCAACATCGGTTTCTTCCTGCGATTCATCTATCATAAGCTGGGAATCTAATGAGGACAACTCCCAATCTTCCTCTAAATCAGCAGCAGGCACATTAAATTCTTCGAGAAAACCATCAGAAATTGGAGATGACAATGTTTTGTCCATTAATGAATCTAGTATTGATTGAGTCGCAACATCACATATTACAGGTACATCAGACTCCATTTCGCTAGTTACATAAAAATTTGTACTGCTACTACATTCACTGTCAATACGAGTTTCGAAATGACAACCTTTGCATAAGCCAACAAGGGAATGTTTGGACGAACTTGAACGACTAGGCGAACTCAGTCTAGAACCACTCAACGATGTACTCGTCAATGGCAACTCCACCACCCCCTCAGCAGGTGCATCATGAAACCCATGGAATGACTCAGACTTACTACCAGACGAAATACTAAAATTACCAGAATGAGAGGCATGACTTGCAATAGAGACTTCATGACGAACTTCACTTAACGACTCACCGCTGACAGACTCATCACTCAACGACTCATTGCTGACAGACTCATCACCCACTGGATCGTCACTCACTGACTCATCACCCTCTGTTGAACTACTAGAACTACACGCGACAGAACTACGACCAGGAGCAGGCATAGCATCAACTTCACACTGGATAGCACTTTGTTTCGCCAAGCCGGCCAGAACGGTTGCTAATTCTTTGAGCAATCTGGGATGGAAACCGTCTGGTCCACATGACTTGTTGGGATTTAGAGCTACCAGGTGCTTGAGCCTGGTATACAGCTATCATATAATAATAACTCATCATTTCAGGTGTTGGAGAAAATAGCACTTCTTATTTAGAATACTGCCTTAAAGGGTTGTTGGTTTATTTATTTAAGCAGAACTCCGGACTTTGAGATGCCAAATAATCATATGATAATAATAACTCATCATTTCAGGTGTTGGAGGAGGTAGCACTTCTTATTTATAACATAGCTATCAAATGATAATAATAACTCATCATTTCAGGTGTTGGAGGAGGTAGCACTTCATATTTATAACATAGCTATCAAATGATAATAATAACTCATCATTTCAGGTGTTGGAGGAAGTAGCACTTTATGCTCCTAATAAGGAGGCGCACTCACAGCTGTGCCTGCTGCTCACCACCACGCAGCTGCACCAGCACAAGCTCTTCAAAGACTGGAACCCTTCTAGTGCCAGAGTCGAGTGCTGGAACCAGGTAAACTTTTGGCAAGATGAGCTGTTAATTATAGGGTTCTGAGCTAAATTAATTAGAATATTTGTTTCTATGTTTATTGCTTTTGAGCAGTGCAGGTTGGAGAAATTTGCAATCTATTCTCAACTAACTACAATGATGTAAACAAAAATAAAATATATTAAAATTTTCTTTCTTTTTTTAGACTTAAAATTTATTTGCAATCATTGTAAGGCCCGCTTAAGCCAGCCAGGCATTATTTGTAAATTGTGGTCCTCAGGATGGACTCATGTTTACCATAAAAGCTCAGCAGACGTTGAATGCTATGAACATTTATGTTTCTCACCAGCAGAACTGACAGAAATAAGAGCATGGATCTGCCTGCCCTGTTGGGGCGGGTGGGAGTTTAATAAAAAAGAGCGAACTGAATAAAAATTACATTAAACGTGGAAGAGAGACTGAATTGACTGAAAACAGCCTTTCAAGCAATGCTGATAATAAATTCCAAGAAACTGATCAGTAAAAAACACACTAAATAGAACTTGGGTACAAAAGTGTCGTGTAGATGCAAACTAAATGGTACACCTAGAAGAATGCAAGCAAGAGTGACAGTACGGTACTATAATAAAAAAAAAATGATTGCCAAGATAAAAAGACAAACTAGATTATATGGCACTATTGTTCTAACAGCATAGGTTTTTTTTCTGTATCAGTGCATGTATACATGAATTAAGCAAAATTAATTACATTAAAGAATCAAATTGAAGATAGAAATTGAAATGTATATACCCGCAAACTATGCATTTCAGGAACATCTGATCAAATGGTAAAATAATAGAACAAGTGGGTACACAAGTAAAGCTTGCTACAAAGAAGCCAAAGCACTCTTGTGATATTGCCCTTGTTGGAGAACTTGGTACATTGAGATGACAATTAACAATACTGTCTGTCTCCAATATACTCCGGTAGTGTAAAATTGAGCAAGTGTATGAAATAGTTCTAAACCTGAAGCGTTCAGAAAATAATTTCAGCAACACTGATAAGGTATAATGTGCTATTCGTGATGTATGACTTGATGAAGAGTTTAAAACCCTCACATGCTGTAATTTTAATCCATGGATAAAACATGTTTCCTTTGAAAACGAATGACGTACTCCAAGTATAAACTGCTAATTGAAAAATAGCTATAGATAACAAACAAGCTATGAAGATGCGGCCTTCCTATTATGTATTGGGCTCTGTTTTTCTGTAATAATAATAATTATTATTAATAATCATAATTAATAATAATCATTATTATAAAGTGATTATTACTAATACTAATTATCGTATGTACCTACTAATAATGTACACAATTATAAGTACACTAATTATTAGTACACAAACTTTTTAATAATAAGTTTGTGTACTAATAATGTTATTAATAATATCATTAACAATATTTTCCCCCATGGCAGGTGTTGCCGCTGGTAGAGAAGTACCTGTCAGGAGAGCGTGGTAGTGACAACATAGGCACGCCAGGCTCGAGTGCTGGAGACAAGAACAAAACTACTGCCAAGAACGACAGGCTCGTCCAGCTCATGATCAAAGGGCTGCTCTATGAGAGCTGTGTCGAGTATTGTCAGGTGATTGTTCTTAAATAGTTAGTAGTTATCTTGTCAGATTTGCCTTGACTTGAGATAGAAAAATTGTACCGTAATTAATTTGGTATATTCGCGTTTTTCGCGTATAGGTATTCGCGTTTTTCGCGCAGGTGATTGTTCTTAGTTAGTAGTTTTCTTGTCTGATTTGTCTTGACTTGAGATAGAAAAATTGTACTGTAATTAATTTGGTATATTCACGTTTTTAGCCCATTTTTCCATTTATGGAATAAATGCACTGTTGTGCTCGTCATGTCCGTCCGTCTGTCTGTCCGTGACGTTACGTTTTCGTCGACGAGAAAATGCGCTCTCTGTCACTCACAGCAGTGAGTACTGAGTTATATTTTTTTGTGTTGTAATGACTAATTAACTGAGCATTTCCTGGACACAAAGGGTTTGATTTTGTCCATAGTTGAGTATCACCTGCAAAGCATTGGCATATGTTTAGCTTATTTCATGATTGACAATCTTTGCTTGTTTCCCACAAGCAGTTGAACCCAAATTTCTGAATTATTGATTAACTTCTTTTCAACGCCATTTCCGAGTGATCACTTTATTATTAGAGAATTATTCAATGTTTTTTCTATATATAGCTAGCAAAAGGCATCAAAAATATATTTTTCTATAAATAGCAAAACATATGGAAAATATATACTTTGCATGCTTGTAACATCGCTATTTTGCATCTGCATTTTCAAAATTTTAACATAAACTACAAGGAACAATCTTATGACAGAATTTTGAAGTTAATTAATTAATGAACAATTTTATGATTCACTGCAGGGCCAGGCTACAGACACAATTTTGAAGTTAATTAATTAATTAATGAACAATCTTATGACTGCATTTTAGAACAGAATTATGAAGTTAATTAATTAATTAATGAACCATCTAATAATCCGCCTCTCACCACCGCAGGGCCAGGCTACAGGCACCGCTAGTCCCTCAGCCTCTCCTCACCTCGAGTTCCCTCCTCTGCTTTCCCTCACAACTTTCAGCGACTCTGACCTCAGTCTTCTGTCCTGGCTGCAGTCCATCCCACCAGAGACTTTTGCTTGTCCCTTCGAGCAGCGCAGTCTCAATGTGGACGTGGAGAGACTGGATAAACCCAGTCTTGAGGCCAGCTGGACGGAACAGCTTCTAGTTACGCCAATCAAACCCAGGATCTTCCCGCACTCTGCTATGCCTTATAGTCGCCCTAAAGCCACTGACCTCATGTCGCGGTGAGAACAACATTATTGTTGTCCTTAGGTTGGGTAGGAAATAATTCTATCAATAATAAATTATATAATAATTCTACCTATATTTACTATAATAAATTATTATAGTAAAAATATTATCATAGTGATTATAGTAAAAAATTCGAATTTCCTTAATCCTCGGGTGATTTGAGTAGATTATTATAATAAATAATATAATAATAATTATATTAAATAATTCAGATGTCCTCAATCCTCAGGTAGTTCCTCATAATCCAGTTAATTCAGAGGATATTATTGTAAAGCTTAACGTGTGATTTATTACATTCATTGATTGAAACGTAATGTATAAAAAATTTTCATTTGTGTCAGGTCTCTGAACCCCGGCATGGAAGGCTTGGCAGGCTTCAGGTCGTCTATGATCGCATCATCTGGCGACATGAACATTATGTCTAAAAGCATCGCAAGCTTCCACTTGACAGGTAAAAAGACCATCAACACGTCAGTAGACCGACTCTTCGACTCAGACCATGTCTTCACCGGCAGCGCATACGGTGATCTCCCCACTATAATTGAAAAAGATTTATCATCTCTCAACCTGTCAAAGGATATGAATAACTTAAAAGACACAACTAAAAGACACTCTACTGATTCTCTTAATAAACCTCCAGTCAGTGAAAAAAATTCAGATTTTTCTGAATCAACAAAAGAAGATCGGACTTCACCCAGGGCACATTCCCCTGCAATGCACAACAGTGGTGCAGGTGGTGCTACAGGTGGTGGTGTTAATCACCATTCTCTTGCTCACCATCAACTTCATCACAACGTGTCAGCTAGTCAAACAAATCTGTCACCATCTACAGTGCAGCAACAGATGCACCCTAAACAAAACGTTCCTCTACCACCTCTACCTGCACAAATCCCACACTCACCACAACCATATCAACCACAACAATCTTACCAACCATACCACGCACCAGCACAACAGTTCCAGCGTTACAATTCACCACAACAATACAATAACAATATAAACAGTGACGTGGCGCGAGAGAAGACTGAATTATACAGCATTTATCAGCGTCGCCAGCTGCAGAACAGACCCGAGGTCTACGGCAACGCTAACAACGCGCCTGTCAACGCTAACAGGTCTAGTCTAACTCTAACGGTCTAGTCTAACTCTAACGGTCTAGTCTAACTCTAACCTCTCTGCCTTTACCTCACTTTCAATGTGAATGAATATATTTTAATGTAAATGAATACATCCCCTGCTCTGAAAATATTTTTTAAAATCGTTTACCGCTTTTGTTTCAAATGTGAGCTCAAGCCAATCGATTTATTAAAGATCCTAAACAGAGAAGACCTGTAATTTTTTGTCACGATGACTAGTGGGAAAGTTTCATGATTAATTGGGCTTTTGGTAATTTCATCCGCAAATGTAAACGTTAATAATAGAGTTAAGCGTTAATATTATAAAATTATTCGCTAATAATAAAATTAAAAGTTGTAATCAGATTGAAAGGTAATAATAAAGTTGAACGTAAATTTTAAGCGGTATTGTATTTGTTGCACCACAGACCGCTGATGAGTGGAGGGCTGAGTGTGGCGGCGGAGGATGAATGCTGAGCAGAGCTGAATGCTGAGCAGAGCTGAACGCATTAGGGGTGCGGCGTGTAGCAGTCACGTGTGCTAATGAGTTGCTAGCTCCGTAAATGAGATGTCAATATATCGAGTTAAGTTTGTTGTTGAATACGAATTTCATTCATATAAATTTTACTGAAAATACGTTTTCATTATCACGTATAATTATGAATAAAATTTGTAAATGTGGGTATAACTTACAATTATCAATAAAATTTGTATAAAAAATGCAACTTTCGTACACGAAGTAATACTTAATAATATTTTAACGTTTTCAGCATAAACGTTTTTCAAACGGTTACGGAACATGTCTGCCAATGACAGCAGTAACGACTAGGTCAACCCAATACCTGTTGAAATACTTAAAATAAAATAAAATCAGTTTTGGCTCGAGAGATCGAACTGATGTTGGAACTTTTAAGAAACATGGTTTCTCAATATTACTATTATATGGGTTGATGTTTGCTGATAACCCCACTGCATCTGAAATAGTACTAACTACTAACCACCTCTTGGTGAGAAGCTGCATAAGCAATTCATCGAAGAATAGAATATGAATTTTGTATTTATGCTACTACATCTAATTCTAATTCTATAGAATTAGAATATGAATATCAGAATAGACTATGAATACACCTACATTTAATTTTATTGGCGCAGCCTACGCTGCTGGCATTAGAATAAATATTCATTCTTCATTCGAAATTTAGTATAAATATGCGAAAATCTATTAAGACAACAGTTTATGCGCCGTGCGAATTGCGATTAGAAAGACGGTAAGTAAATGCTTTGTGCTAAATATTACGCGTTTTTTTTTTCACTCACGGATATTAACAACTTTTAAGTTTCATCGCAAGCAAACTAGTTGCCATAGCCACTAATTTGTCGCAATAACTGTTAAGCCATTAAAAGTTATTGCTACTTACTAAGCAATAATTTAATTACCTTCAAACCAACACTTCGAGCAGCCCAGCAACTAACTTTTGAAATAAAGCTTATTCTATAACTGATGACAATCCGTTAATACTGCAGAGCATGTTTGAAAGGCGACTGTACGGTACACCTGGGCCGTAAAGGGTTAAGTTTTCGTTTTTATGCACAGGATATGAAATTTAGTGTCGTAGTTTTCATGAGAAATTCGCGATTTTCTGTTGGACGAAACCCACGGCTAAAAACGCTGGCTTCGCATATTAGATTAGCTAATTAATAAAAAACTTTTGTTAGCCGCTACCCCGTACATTTTCGAATGGGGAGTTACGATTGTGAATGCAGAGTACGTTGCTAATTTTCTATTGTATCGACCAAACGTATTAGGCATATGCCATCTCTGCGATCAATGAAGTCTGCAGATTATGCATGTATTTGACAACCATCACAATAACCATGCCCTGACCAGTCTTAGTCCCTCTTCCCTCAGACCACGACCAATTCTCTTCCCTCAGACCATGAAATTCTCGCTATTGACGATTAAATTCTCGCTCTTGACGATTAAATTCTCGCTATTGACGCTTAAATTCTCGCTCTTGACGATTAAATTCTCGCTATTGACGCTTAAATTCTCGCCATTGACCATTAAATTCTCGCTATTGACGATTAAATTCTCGCTGTTGACGATTAAATTATCAAATTCTCGCTATTGACGATTAAATTCTCGCTATTGACGATTAAATTCTCGCTATTGACGATTAAATTCTCGCTATTGACGATTAAATTCTCGCCAACTGTCATGAAATTATATGCTATAGAGTGAAATTCTTCTGCAGTGATATTTGTTTGCTTCTATCGACATGCAAGTTTGTGTTAGAGTATTCCTATATTCCGTTAGTTGTTTATGAGAGGATATTAGGCTATATTTCCATTCGCAATACAGTGAATTGTATTGTGTGCAAGTATTTTTTATGACATGAAATGGGCAGAAAAGATTATTTTTTTACTACTTAATGTTTTTCATCAGTTCCAACTGTTGGAATTTGAAGAGTTGAAAATCTTGCGTGAGTTGAAATTAACAACACATGATGGTTCATCGCCTGGTCTGTATGCGTGACTCGCATGATTCTGTATGCGCTAGTCGCATGATTCTGTATGTGTGACTCGCATGATTCTGTATGCGCTAGTCGCATGATTCTGTATGTGTGACTCGCATGATTCTGTATGTGCGATTCGCATGATTCTGTATGTGCGACTCGCATGATTCTGTATGTGCGACTCGCATGATTCTGTATGTACGACTCGCATGATTCTGTATGTGTGCGACACGCATGATTCTGTATGCGTGACTCGCTTAATTAAATACGCACAACTCTAATGATTCTGAATGGCAGACGCGCAAAATTCCGTATGCCCAACATCAGTCGAGGCGGCAGCAAAGCACATGCAGTCTCTGCGCAGCTATAATCTAAGTGATCTATCTTATGACGCACTACCTCAGTAAATCACCGCCCCCGCTGGGTTTATGGAACTACCAAGCTACATATCTCAATCTTTTTATATTCACTGCCTTGTTATGTTTACTTGCTGCTGGTATAGGATATTATGCGCCTTGAATTGCATGCAACGCAGTAACATATAAAGTCTATATGTTTCATTTTTTGTTCTACATAACTAGCGTGATAACCTGCATGGCGCTGTTTGGGATAGTTAGCTCCTTTATCGCTTAATGGCTGATGTAATCTCGCATAGCAAGAAAAATCCGTTTATCCTGATATGACAATGATTTTCAAACTGTCGTCGACGATAAAGAACGACCCGTTCAAACCCCTGGCAGAAATAATAACCTTATCAGCCCTCGTTTTGAAATTCGAGTTTTAAACACTCCATTTCCAGTACCATTAGGTTCCAATTCTTATTCTAAACTTGCAGATATTGCTGATCTCTCGATAATCTTGTCAATATCCCGACACGATGTGAATGTTTATGACAGGACACAATATGAATATTTTTCGTATTCATATTGTGAATACGTGCGCGATAATTCACTACAACACAAAATGCAGATGGAGATTGCATATGAAAAATAACTCGTGCACTGATCCGTATAACGTTGGAAAAATCTCGCGGGTTTACGAATGACTTGAAGAGTGTTGTACTCATATATTGTATACAGGTTTCTTTTATTATGTACAATGACTTCGAAACGTGCATATCAGTACCTGTTCATATACGTTGAGCACGATACCGATGTGTGTAGGCCGCAACGTGTAATCAAGCGCTTACTCATCATGGGTTTCGTACAGGCTTACGTACGCACCTGGGCCTTGCTAGATAACCGGACCATGCGTCCAATTTCCTAAAATTTACGACTCATTTGGTATTTTCATACCTTATTTAGGTCACCGAATTATCGCAGCCTAGGAACTGGAAATCTCGAGCGATTTTGCAGTGGAAATTTACTCTTCTGGAAATTGTTTTGGATTAGATTTCGTATTTGGCTTGATAATGAATTAATTGCTGTAATGTGTTTATTTGTAATGTGCTTGCTGGCAACTTTAAAAGTGCTACAAAATCGGCATGGCGGAACGTTTACTATCGAAACACAGCGCATGACATTCAGTTGTTTTATTTGCAGTGTTTATTGTGGTAGGCGATGTAGCGGCACCGCCCTCAGCTGTTCACCCTAATATGGTAACCCTCCCTCGACTGCTATTCAATGTGTAGCTTGTCTTGCTCATGGCTTTTAAACTGCAGATACTTTTTTATGTTTTAAGTGTTTTTCTGTAATATCGTTCCTGGATGCGAGTAATTTACTGAGGATCGGGTACCACAGCGATACCACGATAGGATAGTTGTAGAGCGCGGTGATCATAGTTTTTGTCGAGGATGAGTGATGGAACTGCGGGACTTGAATGGTCGTTAATTGGTGCAGCTGCAGGAATATATGCCCGTTGCTGGAGCGCATAGTGGTCAAGCCTCTGATGTTGACGCGTGTTTAAGTAAACATAAAGGTAAAGGAAACCGAAGCTCGCGAAGCGAAATATTGACAGTAATTGTTGAAAATATTCTTTTGTGACTTTAGTAATTTGGAACAAGAGAAGTGGTCCATTTGAGTGTGCGATTCGTCTCTACAATCGTAACAAATTTGGAGTGCATTTACGACTGTGAGTTCACCTTCTTATCGATTTTTTTTTTTTTTTTTTTTTGCTTTTTCCCTTTTCGCTTTGAACTTAGTTTCTATGTCGCGATAATGATTTTTCAGTGTAATTCATATTTCAGAAATGCTTTGTCTTTGAACGTAAAATAGCATTACTCCAGCTTATTCATACTCGTATACTATAATGGTATCATCAAGGCACTGACCAGAAAATATTGTGCTAATTTGTGATCTACGTTTAATGCTACAATCCAGGATTCCATGTTGTGACCGTAAAAGGCTTCCATTGTTTTTTCCCTGGCCCTGATTCCCCCTCCTCTCCCCATTGTGATCATCCCCCTCGCCCCCGTCCCCGTGGGTGTGGTCGCACATGGGGATTCATTGCATGGATCTTCAGCCGCCCTTGCTGCGCTTGTTTCCTGCAGTGACCTAATGGGTTCGCGTGCTTAAATAAATGCAACTGGTGCTTAATTGAATTGTATTGTTGAAGTAAATTGTATAATAACGACGTATCGTTGTAGGCTCTGATCGAGGTGTCGGGGTTTCGCTGGAAAGAGGCTAATTCTTACGAAATTGAACGATATATTCATTGAATAATGATTGTTGTTCACGCGTTGGTAAGTTCAGACACGAATTCGGTGCGATTAGTTATAAAATTATGCATGGGCTGTTGAAAATTGTTCCTAGAGTTCCTAGAAAATTGATACAAATGCCTGCACTCTCATTTGTAACTGATAAGCGTCTTTTGGTGCCTAGAGCAATTGTCTTCAATGATATTTTCTTGATAGCATTCAAGCTGTACGTTACAAAATATAACAAATTGACGTACTTACCATCACAAACATAACTAATGTGACACATGGTGCTCACTAAATGTCAATCCAGAATTATGTAACGAGTCTTATCTAATATATCATTATTATTTATGACCATCGAAATGCACGCTTCCACTAGTTCCAATGTGAAAAATGGCTGATCCAAATGAATTTTATCTAAGCTATCTATAGAATTTTATCTATATACGATATAGAATTTTATCTATATCGTAATATATCGTAATTATTTATGATCATCGAAATTCAGGCTTCTTCAAGTTTCTGAGAACCGTGCTTGTTGATGGTATACCAAAGCGATCCAAGTCTCCAGCTAACCTAACCTATGCTCTAATAGAGAGGTGACGTAGTGCAGGTATTCAGTCGCGTGTCCATATCAGGGCACACTCAACTAGTGCATCGGCATAGCTCGAGTGCTGTAACTCTTTCACTTGGCTGCCTTCTTTTGGCGTGGGTTCTGCTTGTGTTTGCATTCTTTTTGCTTCAAGGGCGTGCTAGCTAACATAAACATTGACGTGACTGTAGCCGAGTTGACTCTGACAACTGTTTGATCTAGAATAAGTAATAATGTGGTCGGAAACCATGTTCTGCGTTGACGATTTGGAGTTTTACCTTGGACCCTGATTTGTGATTGGTTCATAGGTTTGTGCTGTCGCAATATTCTGACCATCCGGATATCGGTTATTTACGTATTGAATTCAGTTAGTGTGTATGGCTGGACCAGCAAGGGACATATTTGCTCAGCTCTAAGTCTGTGTCGGCTATTGGAGTATTGGTCAAGCGTTGTCTGCTCACACCTTGTATCTGGTCTGTGCAAATCTATCTTGTTTAGGTTTAGGAAAATCCGATGAGGTGACGCTCCTGGACTTGAGAGTATAAATAAATTATTGCTGGTTGGGTCATTATTATGTACCACCAATAATATATTTATATCAATAATTTAATTCTAATCAGCCTAGGCGGTATTTTAACGACCTTAAAAACATTTAAAAAGTATTGTAGGATAATGAATAGCAAGTCTTTTCGCTTCATTATATAGAATACGAGCTAAACTCAACGCACGATAATTCTGTAAATTACGAGGCAAGATAGTTGAAGATTTCCCCATAACAATTCTTGCAGGCAATTCCACTGCATGGGTGCAACTCTCACCTTCTTCAACTTGTTTAACGCGACTGAACAGGATTTCTTATCTCGGACGTCAAATGTATTAGGCATCCACCCTGCATGCACGCACTCGCAGTCTACACTGTAGGCATGAGTCACTTCCATTTATTCTGTATTTCGCTAATTGACAGCTCAGTCTGTTCGGTGAACATCTTCCTGGACATATTTGCAAAAGCGTGGCTAGCTTTAAATGGTTATGTTGTTTGTAGTCATCGTTCAGTATTTTATACTATCAAAGCTTAACCTGGTTCTGAATAAACTCTCGTTGCCTTGACGTGTGCTGCTTGTGCATGCATCTGGAATTGCTGAATTATTCCTGTGATGAAATTTTCATCATGTTGTGTCTTAGTTTCTTCTGCATCTAGTTGTTCTAAATGTAAAATTGAATTTGGTGTTCTTAGTTCATTTTAATTCACTGAACTATGAAATCAAGCTAAGGTTAATTTTAGTGACACAGCCTTACCTGTTGGTCATTCTCTGCGCCCTGATGGTTGCATCTCACGGTTTATCGCCATGATGCATTTATCGAATGGGAATAAATTGTTCATCATGCGATAACTATTGATGCTCCACAGCCTCATCACATTGTGAGAGCCGTTCATCATGCATTCACTATTGATGCTCCACAGCCTCACCACATTGTGAGAGCCGTTCATCATGCATTCACTATTGATGCTCCACAGCCTCATCACATTGTGAGAGCTGTTCATCATGCGATCACTATTGATGCTCCACAGCCTCATCACATTGTGAGAGCCGCTCTTGAATCAAAGGTGTGTCACGTGATGCGGACAGTCGAGGAGTGGCTCATAGACTCGTATATCTCAATCTAATATTTTTCGTTATCCGTTCAGCATTTCATATTTAGCTTGTAAAACTGTAAATCTTGTTAGAGGGAAATATTTTTTTAATTGTATGGCTGAGTACAGTTAAACAATGCTAAATCTAATGCTTATGGTGCCCAAAATTTCTGGCTTCTTTCGACGTCTCGAAAACGTTTATATTTTTCCTTGAAGGGTTCGAGTTTCTCAAACGAACGAGAATTAATCCCAGATTGCTATCTTTTTGTCATCTATTCAAGGTTTCAAATAAACCTGACTCAATGCCGTCCCACAAGGCTGATCGTTACAAATGCAGATTGTTTTGTTCACATGTGTGTTCTTGCTATTATTAATAAAGAAAAATGTAACTCAGTACTCACTGCAGTGAGTGACAGCTAGAGAGCGCATTTTCTCGTCGACGAAAACGTGAAGTCACGGTCGGATAGAGACAGACAGATGGACGGACAGACGGACATGGCGAGCACAATAGTGCATTTTTTTCCATAAATAAGCAAATGCGCTAATAAGTTTGTAGCAGTCTTCCTGAAACGTCACGCGGTTGTTTCCCCCAAAAGGAGCATTAAACATGACTCATGCTGAGCGCAGGCGGGCTGTGTCTATCCTTATTAAGGATGCACTTACTGCATGGATCTTGTTCGTTATTCTCATGGACGCTCGTAAATCTTGATCACTTTACGAGAACTGATCAACTAAATAATGCAATTTAAGGGTAATTATTTATGGCACGGTAGGTTAAATTGGACAATATCAACGATATTTAGTTTAAAGTTTCTCATAGAGTATTTTGTAGTCAATATTTATTTCTTGCCGCGTGTCCGATTTGTAGCATGTTTTCTCGGAGTTTTGATTTATTTTTATTTTCAAGAAATTTTGATCATTGATAGTTTCTTATCGAGATTTTCCATGCCTAAACGAATCTACTTGGGATTTATCGATGTTTATTTAAATATTTAACTTTTAATTAGGGAATTTTGCATAATGATCGGTCCCCACTTACTACTGCTTTGCTCTTAAAACTTGATTGTAGTTTCCTCATCTTGAACATGGTTTACAGCATTTCTTTCTTGCACTCGTGATGTCAAGCATTTATTATTATTTATTCTAGCACCAACCAATTCCACGTGAACTTATTATTTGGATGCAGTATTAGATTGTTACGATTGTTTTTTCTCTCTCTCTCTCTCTCTCTCTCGTGGTTGATAAGCTTTTATTATTATTTATTCGTCACCAACGTATTACATTGTTTCCATTGTTTTTCTTCTCTCTCTCTCTCGTGGTTGTCAAGCTTTTATTATTATTTATTCTTGCACCTACCTATTACATATGAACTTATTATTTGAAAGCAGTATTTGATTGTTACGATTGTTTTTCTTCTCTCTCTCTCTCTCGTGGTTGTCAAGCGTTTATTATTATTTATTCTGGCACCAACGTATTCCATGTAAACTTATTATTTGGATACATTATTTGATTGTTACGATTGTTTTTGACTCGTGTTATGTAGCGACATCAGAGGCAGTGGGTACGCAACTCCCACACACGGCGCATGCGCAGCAGCTCTTGTGACTCATGCGCGCGCTGCACCGAACCTCTGCTGCGGACGTACGGAGTCCAGCGCTGTGTAGGCTTGCTTTAATTGATGCCTAGTCTCTACTAGAATTTATGATTGTAAGAAAGCTGACAGTAATTGTAAGCAAGCTGACAGTAATTGTAAGAAAGCTGACCGATAATTCGACTGCATAATTTTGCTACGTATTCTTATGTCCAACTATTTTCTGCACCAACTTTTTACCCGTAGTTTCATCAATATTGGAAAGATGTCTTCGAATCATCAAAATAATGCATATTACACCATTTAGGATTTATTACTAAATCCAGATGGTGTAAATAATTGATACTCTATTTAGTTAATGGTCACGCAAGTGAAGTTGATACGCTGTTGTCTTCAGCTATCGAGCTCCGAGCTGCCCAATTTGCCGTCTTATGAGGCGACGCCCTGCATAAGCGCTGCGGTGTCGGTCCTTATCTTACCGATACCATGTGCGTGGTTGCAAGTTTCGGTCCCTGTATTGTGATTTATACGCAATAATTAAGTCACTTAATCGCTTTGATTTTTTTACTAATTGATAAAAGGTGCGTGCAATGTCCTAGTTGTTTTAGAATAGAATAAAAGTGTTGGCACTGAAGAAATAGGCCCATAGTCTATTGCCGATTCTTGTACTTTTCGTGACTTGATTCACAAGGGATCTTGCCTTTGGAACCAGATCTTTCCATAACTGACGATTAATTGTTTGAGATAGCTGCTGAACTTATTACAAGGCCCGTGAGGTTTTATTTGATTTAAGAAAATATAAATTTTCATATGAATTTTGTTGATATCTACATCGCATATGCGATTGAAGGGTAGTTTTTGACTACGGTGCACTCTTGTCTCTAGTAACCAAGGCAACACATCACACGTGTTGCGTTGCGTGTTGCCTGCTGCCGCGTCGCCTGCGTAGTCAGTCTGCGCTTGGCGCTTGAAGGAGCGGGAGTTGTGTGCGCCTGCGTCCTATTTCGTGTTGTGTGGCACTCTTGGTTAGATATTCGCTGCCCAGCTCTAATGCATTACCATTCTCTTAATATTATTCGCACTAGGGTTTTTTGCCTTACTATTTTCTAACATGATGGCTGTCATCAATCACACTACATTGCTGTCATGAGGTATTGACAATTTTTTTATGGCTGGTAGTTACCTGTACCTTCTTATTGGTTTCATACTTTTCAGTTGATTTCGGTATTCCGTGCATTCTTCTTGATTCTGTTATTAGTATGTATAAGAATTTGTCCTAAGGTATGTCTCGACGGATGTTTACTTCACTTGAAGTGTGTCTTGGGTATAGATTCTTCTTCCTTTCCATGGTAGTTATAGAATCGAATACGAGATGCCTGATCGTCTTGGTCTTAAATTTCATCTCCTTTGAAAGTTTTTATCACTTTATATGCAGTAATTGATTCGGTTTGAAAAATTTCCCTGTATTTAACCTTTCTCTTTGCAAATAGTCAGCTTGTTCGGTTTCTTACGAGACTTATCGGCTTTCATTAAGCTTGGTGCTGCGAGATCGTTTCTAGCATTGAGAACTGTTACTAGTTTCATTAGTATACTACGTCGTCAGTTTGCATCGTATTTGCAAAGGCACATATTATTTTGATCAGGTGATAACATCAGACAAATGACATCTTACAGGTAGACATACAAGTTCTTCGAAGTATAAATGTTGTGTCGCTCATGGGCCTTCATTGTTTTCACTTATAAGTGGCCGGAAAATAGATTTTGTTTGTTTGGAATTTTCTGGCTTTTTTGTGCAACATTGTTTATTCCTCTTTTTTTATTGTATTGACTGATGGCCTGAACGTTGGCAATTGACTCGAGCGTTTTCACAAGTAAATTAGTGCAAGAATGTGAGCATTACAAAAACGAGTAAAATATGGCTGATTGGATGAACTGTTGACATTTAATAGAACAATTTTGATCTGAACCTTGCTGAGATGCTTTTTTTAAACAGTTGTTGATGAGGTCGCCTACTTGTTCATTATGACTGGGGAATTTAGATTTTTTATCTTCATTGCAATTTCCGCGAAGGTGTTGGTGATTTTAGATTTTCTGATTCATCTTTGTTAGCAAAAATTTACACATGGATAATTGTTGATAATTTAATATGGTTGGCCAATTTAATTTAGTTACAGTAATAGCCTCATTGTCTGGCGTTATGCCTTGTATGGAATAGCTTATCTAAAGCTTTCTTCAATGCATGATTATTGTGAACGCGTATGTTCCCCAGGTCGAGGCTTTATTAGGTTTAAAAAATACTGCACGTACATTTCTAGTAGCTTGAGCCTAATTTCTTTGTAATATTGTTCGGTATCATTTAATGTTCGGTATTATTGAGTGAGCGGTTTTCTCCTCACTAAACCTATTAACCTGACTTGAATGAGCCCTCGAGTACGGCCTTTGCACGAGCCAATTGCGTGTTTGGTATTGACTATTGAACAATATACTTATTGGGAGTCCTAAATTATTAGGATATAATATAATGTTCCAGTTTCAAGTTTATTCATGATGCATATGTGGATAGAAAGAATCTGCATTTGTAATTGAATCAAACGACATTTGTGCGACAAATAATTATAATTAATCAATCTACTCTTATATTATGTGTTTGTCATTGTCTTCTCTCTCATATCTCAACTTTTAGCTCTGCCATCTTATTGATATAATTCGTAAATAATTAGCTGCACCATAGATGGTTAAACTCGACCGAAATAACATTGATGTCGTTTTGGTTATCAAAGGTTATCATATTGTTGAGTATGTTTACTGGACACGGCGCGGTCGCGTATGTGTAAAGGTTTTGTGCCGTGTCGCTCGAGACCGAATAAGGCAGGACTCGAGTGCAGGGCTCAGACCAAGTCTGGCGCCACTCTTGTCGTAGCTAAAGCTTAACAAGGTTTTGACTGCTGCACTACTTCTGCTGCTCTGACTGCTGCTCTACTTCTGCTGCTCTGACTGCTGCTCTACTTCTGCTGCTCTGACTGCTGCACTACTTCTGCTGCTCTGACTGCTGCACTAATTCTGCTGCACTAACTTCTGCGATGCTGAATTCTACTAATACTATTCGTTCTGCACTGACTTTTGCTGCGTTGTCTTCTTTCCTGAAGTTCACTGCACTGTTTCTACTGCTTTGAATTCCTCTGCACTGACTCTCTTTCGATCTGTTACTGAGGCGGTACATTGTTTCATCGTCAGAATATTATCGGCGTTTTATATTCAGAATCCACTTGTGTTGTGAACTCCACTCACTTAAAGTATGCTCCTTAAGCGAATTTATTATAGGTTCAAATTTGAAATTCGAAACGCATATCTTAGTCGGGCTTGAGGAGAGCTTGGATGTATTAGCACTCTAATGGTAACGTGTGAGCGCGTGGAACGCTGCCCGACAGGTTCAGCCGCACACGCAATCGCACTATAAGGCGCCTGCGTTTTTTTTATCTTTCCAACAGGTGTGTCATGACTACCATCCTGCCTAGATCTGTTTGCTTGATTTTAAAGATGATTGCCTGTACAATCTGGTCTCTCTTAGTTCAACTAGAAAAGCATTTTATTTTCGCTCGAATGATCTTAACCTGTTCTAGTCGGGCACTTTTTCTTTGATCGTGGACTGTATTCTTATCACTTTACGACGAGATATTGTTTGTAAGTAAATACTGTCTCCCTATCGCCGCTAAACTTGTTCGCTTTCTCGTTAAATTTATTATAGGTGATTGGTTTGGAGCTTTTGGCTGCCTGCTCTCTATGTATCGTCCCAATAAGAGATCTTTTGATTATATCGATGCTCGGTATTTGGCCTTAATTGTGGCTGCTGCAAATAATCCGGCCGAGATTCCACACAAGCTTTTGACGTACACTGCGCCGCGAAAGAATTGACCTTAAGTCTGCTTATACCTGATTGGTCTTCATGCTATTTGTATTTGAAGATCATCTAATCAATTACCGTTTGCAAATGAAGGATTGACATTAATTTTATGCCTAGTTTTCACTTTTCTTGGAATTCGCTGGTCTCAAATTATACTCAATCTGCCCTCTGAACTTCTGCTTACGGGTAACGGGGTTACTTTCTCCAGATCTTCACCCTATATAGACAAACAAAGATTCCAACTTGAGGCATCCACATAAGTGTAACAACCGCTTTTTTATCACGGCTATCGCGTTCCGGCGTCTGAAATCTGCTTTTTTTCAAGTGTTGTTTGCAATTATCGCAAGATTTTTTTTATTTTCACAGTGTTTCTTCAAGTTGACAAGGCAGTTACTGATTGCTGCTGAGGGCTTCCATTCTATTTGGGGCCTTTGCATGCTCATAGTCCTGTCAAATTGCTCCCAAGATAGCATCAAAAGATAAGCTAGAAATGCTATCTTTTGTCGTCTTTAGCTTGGATACGTTGCTGGTAGAACGCGCGTCTCCGCAGTAAGGCTGACTGATGAATTTATTCTGCATATGTGGCTTAAATAGGTCTAATTCTCTATGTCTTGATTCGATTTAACGTCTTTTCATTAAAAAATCGGATACGGTACTTGTTAATGAGAAAACTTATTTATGTTGTTTTTTAATTGTTTTACATTTTCAGATAATAATAATAGTGTTTTTACAGTCTGATGCATTCTGTTGCTAAAGATCCCGAACCTAAGTTTGAACTTGTCCGTCATTTGCGTTACAAAATATCTGATACTGCAACTTGCAATCTCCCAGAAGTTTCTACAATAACAGTAGACCTTGACGTGAATCAGTTGAACTCCAGCGACTCTTTGAATACAGGTGATAAAACTCGATTTAAACCATGTGCTGACTCAACTAGTGATAACACCGTAAATCGCACGCTAATTACAAAGGCAAATTCTTCTGAGATTAAAAGACGATCTCCGAGTGTCGAACTAGGCAAATCCAACATGTCGAGCCCTGCAGCTGCTGAGCAACTAAACCGACTATTTGATGACATCAGAAGGTGTCGAGAGGGAGCTTCTGAAAATGAAAGACGAGACTCGTACATCGATTCGTCCACCTGCAAGGAGCACGGGTATACACGACGCAAGGGAAGCCTATTCGATGATCGTCGAGGTAGCAGTCCTGGCTACCCCTCGCGCAAGCCCAGCAATGGAGGTAGCAGTGACCGTCGGGGGAGCATGGGTGAGAGGTTCCTGGTCGGGGAAAAACGGTTTATCCTCAACGGAGGTGGGGTTGAAAGGCGTCGAAGCAGCGTGCTCAGCAATAACGGGAGAGCAGCTTTCGATGAGCGAAGAGCGAGTTCTGGTAGTTACTTTAGTGATCGCAAGTTCTCAAATAGCAGTTCCATCGACGGAGGACTGGCCTCTGAACGACGATCTACGTCTGTCACTCAGCTTTCAGATTTGAACCCCAAAATACGGTCATCTGTTTCACCGACTCCCGGTGTTCCGTTCAGTGTCACGGATGTAACAGGAAATCGAAAATCGAGCTCGGCTACTGCTGATCTCCGTCGCGCGAGCCTCAACAACATCTTGAACTCAGAACGACGGTTCAGCCAGTCTCCTTCTCAATCACCGTCGTCGTCACGTCGCAACAGCGCTGTAAACGACCGAAAAGGAAGCACTTCAGGATTGTATGGGTCTCTTGACCGCAGGAACAGCACCAATGGATCATCCGCTCTTGGGTCCAGTCGTACACAAAATGGAACTTCTCGTATTTCACCTCGCCGGGATTTCTTGTCACCGCCTAAACTTTCGGCGGATTCTAGCAATGGCGTGGTTCTTCGGAGGGCTTCGACCGATTCTGATACCCCAAGGAATCGTAATTCTATAGGATTCCAGAGAGACTCGTTAGATGTCGACTGTCTGCCAGGAGTTAATCGCCTCTCGCTGTACGACTCGAGCATCTTGGAAGAAGATGAGCTGTCGAGTTCTCCAGGAAAGTCAGCAAGCTCGTCTCCTGTGCGACGGGATTCTGCTCAAGACGATCGTAGGTCCCCGGTGCGTAGAGGCTCAATGGAAGGCAGTTCTACTCTACCTCGTACTTCCAAATCTCCAGTTCGCTCGAATGTTACGCGCACTACGCCTCCCAGAACAATCCCTCCTCGACCTTCTCCATCCCGCGGATGCCCGTCCAACTTCAATGTGGTCAAGTACAATGACCAACTCACTTCGTCCTTCCTGGCGCCAGGTCGCGACAAAAGGACCTCGCCATCTCGTGAGTTTTCTTCTGTGTCTCGCGCTTCTCCTCCGCGCTCGGAGCGTCCGCCTTTAGCCAAAAGAAATTCTACTTCGATCATCTCCCGGAAGAGTTCCAGCGAGGCACCTGGTCCTCTGGACAACCTGTTCTATAGACGCTTCAGTAAGAGCATGTCTCCGCCGCCTGAATTTTTTTCTTCTAACGAGGTGAGTGATTTTTATTGTACACTGAAATTTAATTATTGGATAGTTAACACCATGGTCCCAATAAATCAATTCGCTTATTAGTTACTATAAGTTGGTCCTTCACGGCGGTGATCCGCGCCTAAATAAGCTATAGACACTTTTAGGATAAATTAACATGTTGTATTTTTGGCTGGTAATTTTTAATGTAATCCAATCATACCCTCAACTATTTCTCAGTGCCTTAAATTGTGATTGATTCAACATGAAGTAAATATCTTCGAATGGCAACAATAATTTAAATTGAATCCGGATGCTAAGAACTTTTTGCTGCCTGCTGTAGCATGCATGTCGTACGTGATGATCAACAGGCGCCTATCGCACCTTTCACCCTATTCAGCATGTTTACAAATTGTGTCGATGCAAGCGACGAGTAAATTATTACACGCTAATACGAATTTATTTAGATATAGGTTCAAAACAATTTATCAATATGCGATTAAAACGACAAATTTAATCTGGCGGCAAGCCAGATTAAATTTAAAAGTGAACGTCATCATTCGACTGTCAATCTTCGTTACTTAGTCGTGCTGTGAAACAAATCAGAGTGTATGAGAAATGCACTGGAAATATTAAATTGTAGAATATTGGGCAATGAGAATTGTTTCATATTTTATTTATTTATTTATTCATTACATTTTATTCATTAAGCTGTGCTGGGTATTGAAAATAACGGTTTACTCACGAAAGATGACCATGCACTTTTCATATCGGTGCCCTGCAATCTCTCGATGCAAGGCTCATGATTGGGCCTTGAAGGGCAAAATCTGATGTTTGAGTTACTGACAACGTTTAGGTAATTTCTATTGCTGCAAAAATGTGAAATTTTAATAATTAGCTTTCTTTCTCGCTCATTTGATGCCGGCGGTGCCGCCTCATGCTCTTGCTCGAGAAAAGTACTTGACTTTCTCAAAGAGCCGTTTATGCCCGTATGCCTGCTACCGATTCTGTAACATTAAATTTCGATCGATCGCAAATTAGAGCTCGGTGGTCTATTTCAAATCTAGATTGGCCTTACATCAAATCTCGATTGGCCGCTCATCAAATCTAAATTAATTCCTTATCAACTATCGTTGAAGTGTCATTAATCTTTATGCACATCACTCATGTATCTACTGACAGTCTATTAAATGGAACATTTTGACGAAACTATTCGTGGTCATAATACGTTCATTATCGTATGCATCATTTATTCTTGGTCACACAATACGGGCCTCCGATTGCACTAAGAAAATTTCGTATTAAAATTAAGTGATTAATGCGCGCTCAACTACGTACAACTGAAATTCATATATAAGCAATGATTGACGATGGTAGCGGATGATGCAGAATGATTGACGATGGTAGCTGATGATGCATTGATGCTAGCGACATGGGTGCATGGATGGTAACGACGTACAACTAAAATGCATAAGTAATGATTGACGATGGTTGCGGATGATGCAGAATGATTGACGATGGTAGCTGATGATGCATTGATACCAGCGACATGTGGCCTGGTAGAATGCTCGTGCGCCTGCATCTATCGCTGATGCATCACTTTTAAATGCCGTATGTCCGTGACCCCGCCTGATCAGCTACACTGCTACTCCACCACCACAGGGTTTATTGCACTCTCTAACACCAGTCTCTTGTGTAGCTTTGCTATGAAATAAGACCAACTTTTGGATAGCTTCTTTCGTGCAAATAAATGACACTAAAACAACATACATTCAACATTATTTCCCCCTGTGGAAGCTTAGGGATTAATAGGATAGGACTTATGGTATGCACAGTTTCAGAAAATTGTGCTTGTGTTGCTAGTGAAACCATTACTTAGCAATAAATGAAATTGAAAAGAAATGAAGATGAAATGAAGAAAGATGAAATTAATTTGGGGCGTTTGCAGGTAACAGCAACAGCTTTTAAATAAACCCCCGTCGTATTGCATAAAATTAACTTGCATGATTCATCCGTGTATTCAAAGTCTAATACAGTATTACAGAACACATCTTTGGCAATAATTAATCAATTGAAAGCAAAATTAAAAGCTGACTCTATTTCACATTATGACATTATCTTACAATTTTATTTCATGGCATTAGTGGCATTATGATTATACTGCCATTAATCACTAAATTCGGAAAAAATAAGAGGCAAACGATCGCTAAAATCCTGCCTTGAGAGCACTTGCAAACCATGCATTCCTCCTCAGGGGCCATACTTTCCAAACTCGCTAACTGAACGTAAGTACTTACGCTCTATTTTCTTGTCTATGATTGGTGGATTTTGCTTGAAATGCCGCCAATGATTGGCTGATGAACTTACGATCTCCTAACTTTATTGAAAGTATGGGCCCAGGTTCCTACCTCACATACAAACCTCACGTGAGAGAGAACTTTGCTTGTAGTATAGTACACTTATAGTATATAGTATAGTATAGTACACTTAGATGTTGTGATGTGTATAGTCTACGTAAATATGGTGGTGTGTATAGTATACTTACATTAGGAAATGGATATAGTCTACTTAAATGTGGTGGTGTGTATAGTATACTTACATTTGGAAATCTGTATCGTCTACGTAAATATGGTGGTTTGTATAGTCTACTTACATTTGGAAATGTGTATAGTCTACTTAAATATGGTGGTGTGTATAGTCTACTTGAATTTGGAAATGTGCATAGTCCACTGGATTATGGCGATGTGTTAGTTAGTCTTGCGTGTATAATTATTGCTGAGACTACTTGGATCGAATTTTATCCACCTCAAATTTCATATCATAGTTGACTGATGAATTAACTGATCTCATTTAGATTGATTTCGATATTAATTTGAAACTTCATTAATTCGCCATTATTGGCTTCCCATTCAGAATTTTATTTATTCTTCCGTTGGTGGATACACTATCACATAGATCTAACTTCATCTCATATATATGCATTTTCGGAAGAATGAAGACTCAGTCATTACGCTTCCAATCCTGCATCTGCAGCATGTAAATAATTTTAAACGATGATGTAACAAACACATATAAGGCTTCTGGTCGTCGCAGTTTGCATGTCACTAACAATACGGGCATAAATAGCAAGAAGATGCTCTAGTGTACGATGCTGGCAGTCTCTGATATTATACGATGACACTTAATACCGCAAGGCGTCAAATTAAGCATTCACAGTCATTATCATGGCATTAAGGCGCACGCCATCATCATCATGGCATGCGCCGACAGTGATGACCCCGTCATCTTTTTCTGCGTTTAAATTACATTTTTTTATCCGTGGTTGCTCTTGCATCGCTTTAGAAATCTATTAAAGCACCAATATCTCCCGTCACACGTGTATTTATAGTGTTTTTATGGATTAAGCAGCTTCATTAATAAAAAAATTAGGTGTCAATTGATGCCCGCATAAAGCGTATTTAATGTTGAACATTTCCCTAATAATATTATCTTAGGAGGCACATCATGACTCATTGTCTGTTGTCAACTTAAATATTTCCAGCGATACAAAATATATAGAATGAATTTACATCACGCTCTATTATTCGATTTTATTATCTGCATTGATTAAGAGCAATAGGTGTTGGATGATTGAGATAAACTGGCAGTGAAAGTGCATGCTTTGAATGTAGAATTTCCTTGCTGGCGCAGCTGCCCTCAAGGTTGATTGTGCAGTGTGCACTAAGCCCAAGTATTGCCAGGGGCCGCTTAATTCTCTTGCTCTGCATTCAAAGAAATTTTTCTCTCGCCTGAATGTCGGGGGGTGAATGTGACCCGTAATTCTGTTGAGGCTTTATTGGTGTGAATGGTGTTCCTTCAATGCCACCGTTGTTGTCGGCTTCATTGGTGTGAATGGTGTCTCTTTAATACCGCCGTTGTTGTCGTCTTCATTGGTGCGAATGGTGTCTCTTTAATACCGCCGTTGTTGTCGTCTTCATTGGTGCGAATGGTGTCTCTTTAATACCACCGCTGTTGTCAACATCATTGGTGCGAATGGTGTCTCTTTAATACCACCGCTGTTGTCAACATCATTGGTGCGAATGGTGTCCCTTTGATACCACCGTTGTGGTCGGTGTGGTTGGCTTAAACGTTCATTTAATCGTTCGATTACTGAATGAACGTTTCATTGATGCGAATGTCATGTTTTCAGCACGTTTTGAAACATTTTTGTTATCATTATAGGACTTTGTATGTCTCTCAATAAAAAATTATCTACTATATGTTTTTAAAAATATTATTCATGTCATGAGCATGAGATATGGCTGAACTGCCAAATTATAACCGAGGAGCTTAAATTGGTATATGCCGCGACATTTCTTTCTTATGAAAGTTATCTTTTCTTCTGCGGCTGCATGTGCACTAAATCGACTCTGTCATTTCGTTTGTTCATTACTTGCATGTAGTAGGGTAAATTATTAAAAATTCTTATTTTGCGCCGTATTTTGATACCCTCGTTTCTACTGGAATAAACATTTCAATTTATTAAGCTGCGTTTTTGCGTTACGTAGCATCCACATTTTCGTTGTGTGTCACACTGTGTCTCTCCGCTATCTATGTTTTCGCCATGAACCTAAATTTCTGTCTTGTTGAGATTTCTTTAACTAATGACTTGCCTTTGAATTTTATTACTGCTCATTTGTCTATAAACTATCTCCCCTCAGGGGGGACTTCTGACGGCTGTCTGTACCCGTCAGAAGTCCTATGGGATTTCGCGCTCCTAGGGGGATTGTTCCTGAGCGCCCCACCGCTGAGCTCGCGGTGTCTGACTGCAGGTCTCAGTTGTGGGGTATTTCCCTTCTCTGTCTCTCTCGTGCGGGCGGCCGACGTCCCGTGTAAGCGACCTCTTGTTCGAGTGTCTTCGTTTCTGTTGCTTTTCACCTGTCCCTCCTTGTCACTTCGTCTCTTTTGAGATGCTAACGCTGCTTCCTTCGAGCCAGCTTCAGCGGGCTGGACATACGAGACCTTCCGCCCCTTGTGGGTGATGAATAATTGAGACCTTCCACCTCTATGGTGATGTTCATCTTGACTTTCGGTGCGAGATAGCTAAATAGCTGAAGCGCTAGTAAACATTTGGCCACTAAACTAAACTAATAAACTATCTGTTCTATCGCCCTAGCATTTTTTATTGCTACCTTCGACTGAAGCTAGCCATCCAAATACAGTTTCGTTCTAAACTTCTCCTCGATTGGACTTGAAATTAAATTATAATTAATGGACATTGATCAAATTCCCAACTGCTTATTAGTTCAGATGGCTGAGGGTATCATTTTTATATGCTCAATGTATTTACTCTGCAGCAGCTTAATGCTTCTTTCTTCGCAAAATTGGGCCGGATATCTTGTTATAAGCAAATTTAGAGGCAATTCAACTGTATGGCATTGATTGGTCTAATGAGAAAACGATAACTGTTTGGGCTGCATGCAATACCTCATGATGGGAGAATATACGTGCGGTACGTTACGAGTGCCTTTTTTCAGGCATTTTAAAGGTTTATTGCTTATTATATTGAATCGAATAAGTGTCTTTAGATTGCTATGTGATAATGTGATTCAGCGGCTATTCATGATATGTTTAGAATTGTCACTAGGGATTTAAAGTTCATGGCTAGCATGTGCCCACTTATTGGCTCAGTCAGCATTCCTACCCTATAAGATTGTCGTACATATATAATGTCTCTCATACCCCGTACAAAAATGGGCTCTTTGTTGTCCTTATATAGAATACAAGCAAGAATGTAGACTTGTGCCATTGTGCAGCAATGATTTTATATGGTACTTTTATGTATGTTTATACTTCGAAAATGTCAGTACAAAACAACGCCTACCTAATACGTCAATGAGAGTGATATATAACTACAAGATATTATCAATCGTGCAGTGCATGTTTTATTATTAGGTTTCTCTTATTCTACGAGGGTTAGGTTAGGTTTCTCTTATTCTTATTCTACTTATTACAAAAGCGTTCGATTCATTTATGTATTACGTTAATTTGCTCATATACTGATAAGGGAAAGAACTCCGTCGGCCAATCAATCCGCCTTTTCAAGATAAACCCACCAATCATAGACGAGAAAATTGGCCGCTAAGTGTACTTGAGCGTGTTTTGATAATAGGGCCCAGGTGGTAGTGGTGTGCAAGGCCATTCGAAGACGGCTGCCCGGAAGGAAGTACTCGATTCGACAAGGCACCTCACAGTTCCACGCAGGGTCTTGCATTTCACAACGATGTCGCAGCTTCTCGTCGCACTTGGTAGCCATGATCGATCCAATGTGACATTGCACTCCCATGAAATGCTGCTTCAGAACTGACATTTCATAATTTTATGATTTGGTGTGCTCATTTTTTGTTATATATTTATGTGTGTGGTTTGCGGTCTTGAACGCGGGAGATTTAAACTAATTTTATCTTCTTAACCCAAACAGCTGGCACCTCACTGTGCCATCTGTTGATCGCTTCCTTCATGTTACTGAACAAGGACGTTTCTGTAGTGAGCTTTTCTAAAATTATTTTGCACAAAGCATTCCGTCTGATTTCACGTCTTGCTCCACCGAAATGTGATCATATGTAATTAATTCCATACTCTTTTATTAAGTTTTGACAAAAATGTTTTCTAAAAATGGAACACAGCCAAACGTTTTCAAATTAGTAGTGTTTGGCTTCACAGAAGACGCAATATCGCTGATGAAAATTGGTGTCTCGTTGAATTTTGTTATTTCAATGTGAAACGTCGCTTAATTAGTGATGGAGAGCTCTGGTCCCTGGCGCTAACTTGACATTCTGCTGAAGTATTTTCGTGACTCTGATCTTTAATATTATAATATCATATCATAGTGATATGATATCATATCATAGGCGCTGAAGAATAGGCCTGATGTGGCGTGTCGCCGAATCTTGAATTTTTCGTGACTTGTTCACAGATCTGAATACAGGTCCTTTGACCGGGTCTTCGAAACTGACGATGGTTTGAAGTAGCTACTAGGATTCCACCGGGTTCGACATGGTGCTAGGCATTTTAAGTCTGAACATATATTTTTCCATAGCTTTATCTAGTCTGTTCTTGAAAGCGTTCATACTCAAAGCGTCAACGCTGTAAACGGGGAGGCTGTTCCACATGTCGGTGATTTGAAGCGAGAAGAAATTTTGTCGGGTGGACAAGTTGCACCGCAGTTTTTTTAGTTTATAGCCGTGGCCCCTGGTGTTGGTTCTTGTATCAAATTCTAGTAATCATTCGGGGACCTTGTATAAACCATGAGTATACTTATATTCTTCAATGAGGTCCCCACGCAGACGTCGATAACTGAGGCTTGGAAGCTTCATATAATATTGAAAATGATCCCCAAATATTAACATTGTTGAAGAGTTCGTCTAGAAACTCGCAAATAGCTTTAAATGCCTAAATGGCGTGGCCGTAAAATATACATTCTAAGAATTCAAATTAATCTAAATTCGTCCTATTAACAAGGTCACGCATCAGTTAATATCGGTTATTTGGTACTAGTGGCAAATTATGTCGAAAAATTTAATAAATTGACCAAAAATCATGGATAATTGCGTAAGTTTGTGTATACGTGGCAAGAAATTATTCATTTGTGTATCCGGAGGGTTTCTCATTTTTTTTATTTCTTCTCAGGAATTCTTGACAATCTTGACCTTTTCAATTGTGTTATTTTCAGAGAATCGTTATTAAATTCATGTGAAGTTACTCCTGCAAAGCTTTTCAAAATGTTTCTTTATAAAGAAAACGATATTTTCTCTCATTTTCTGGAAGAACTGATTTAAATTATTCGTGTCTGCTGCTGATGCTGATCGCAGTTCAAGTACCACAGCAGATTCTATTAATTTTTATTTAATCTATGTTATTGCTGTTGCCAATGGTTTTTTTAATTGAATTAAAATTTTTGAATCTCTTTAATTGTTGATGCGAGAAGATGTATCTAATACAGTCGTTTATTGTATAACATACGGTATACGTACAGGATATCATCTGAATTGATTATTCATTGATATAACTTATGTCGACTAAGTAATCATTTTTCGATTTTCAGGATTATATTAATTAATTTACTTTAGTCACAGAGAGATGCCGCGATACCACTATGAGCTGTTTTTTATAGATCTCAATTTGACCTCATAATTGATTAATATAAATGCTTTTCATAGGAATTGAGTAATTTTTCACTTTTTGAAACTTGAGTTGAAATTCTTGGCTTTTATGTTATCTACTCTGGAACATTTATGTATTTCAATTCAAAGCTCCGGTTCTCATACATTTTTATAGAAATGTTCACTCCCAATTTTATTCTTAGTAAATAAATAATCTGTTATCAGCAAAGTCTACCAAATTAGATCCCTAAGAATTACTTGTTCACTTTATGTCTAGTATGTGTATAAATGGATAAAATCTTATCATATTCATTGTAATAATCTACTGCTAATGTAGATATGGGCTCCTTATCCTTATTATCACTAGGCTTATCAAACGAGGAGAAACCACAACGCGGTGCGCTGCCTAGCCTGTAACAGGCTTGCAGCGAACTTATCTTTCCAGCGCAAGCAAGTAGCTCATCGTATCACCTTGCGCTTTCTAGGTCCAGACTCTAGAGCGAGCTGAGACCCCTGTAGCAGCTGATGACTTCGTACACTCGTCAGGATGCGGTTGCGAACTCACAAGCTGTTTGACTTATTTAGTTACTCCTCTGCCTGCGTCGCGGTCGGTTGTGGGTGACGTTTGTTCTAGGATTTGCGACGGTCGCGTTAGAAGTTAAATTTGGATATTCATTGTGATTGTATATCCCTACAATTCCTGAAACTAAATCATCAGTGGCAGATATTTGTTGCATTATTTTGATTAAATTCAATATAATTTTATGTTCGTGATTTCCAGTTTAAAAATATACCCACTTTTGTATTGGAAATAAGTTTTCTGCAACTCGAGAATGTCCCGAGTGTTGTTCACCTGTTCCTGCTGACCAATGATGCATTCTTCAGTTGATTTTATTGAGGCAGCCTTTGCAGACTATTTCTTGTCACTGTATGCTGATTCCGAGCCTTGCTCGGTTTTCTCTTTTGACTTCAGTGGAAAGAAAAACAGTTTGTGTTGACGGTTCTAACCTCACGTTGCATCCTTGTAACTTTGTGGCGATTTTCTTTCGTCTCGTTTATTTACGAAGGATTTCGTGGAAAGAAAAGTTTCTTGGAAAGAAAGATTTCTTGTCTGTGTGCAGGAAAGTGAAGATAGCTTATTTTAATGTTAATTCTCATGAGTGAAATTGAATTTTCAACTCCGTATTCAATTTATTTGGCATTTCTTGATTCACTTACTTTTTAATTAAAAATTGAATTGAAAATTTTCCTGATTTGTTTTAGGTTTGAGAACTAACGTATACAAATTGTACGTAAGACGCATTTAAATGTAAATTGTCCTCCGCAGACGACTCTATCTATGAGATCAGTGAAAAAAATCATTATTAATTTCGACATAATATTCAGATGCCGATAGTTCTTCTTAGTGCAAGTTTCTCGCAGAAATAACTTTGCGATGTCGACTTCTTTTTTTCATTATGAGAATTATGAATAAGCATAATTAATTATTAACAAACGTATTGCGTAATCAAACCCTATAATTAATAGCTTTTAACTGTGTTCATGATATCGTTACGACGATCTCAATTTCTTACCGAGAGATCGTGCTGCTTAATTTCAATAATTAATTCAGCTACTCCTTCAGATCGTGATTTTTCAAGAAAATATGGTATAAATATAACAGAGATCTCAAATAGTGACTATATCAGTGAAAAATTTCTCACCGTAACAGGTTCCCCTTGCTCAAATCCTGTCTCTATTACAAATTGTCAATGTGTTATATATGGTGACTTTACCTCATGGCCGCAGCTGCTCATGATGCCTTACAAATTCTAGATGATTATTTAATCAACAAGTTATTATAATCTGTGTCAATGTCAGAGGATTTATCCAACTTTATGGACATTTATTGGACATTCATGCAAACATAACGTATGTATTGATAAATTTGCCAAAATTGCATAAAACATGCAATAATTTAGATTTTAGAAGATATTACTTTTTAATCTTTTGGCTAAAGTATGCGCTCTGACAAAGGTATGCATTAATGCTTCTATGTTCTCCTATATCGACCGATTATCTTCACAGCGTTATTATAATACTGATCATTCGTCATTTGTTAGAAACAGTTATGAAAATGTTCGGCGTAACGTTGCTGAGTCACGGCAAACACGCTCCGCAGACCGCTACGTCCTGGGACGCATGGGATCTTATACGCACGCATGGCACGCTTCGTGCGTATACGCACATATATGCATATATATATATATATATATGCAGCTGTTGCGCTCTCACCAGTTATTCGGCCGGCGTCTCGAACCTTGACTGAGATGTTATAAGCTCATTGCCTTCGTGTGCAAGCTGCTCGGTTGCCTTACTTATGAACGCCTTCAAATTCTTGTGCATTCTGTTTAAATGGCCTTTTTAGGTGCATTGTTGTGATTTTCGGATTTTCTTTTCAAATTAAAAAATTGCTCCAAGTTTCGTAACATATTAACTAGAACCCGATACATTGGAATACAAGCTTAATTAAGTAATATAATTTATTCCTCAAAGCAGCCACTTCATTTTTTACACTGCAAATGCGATATCAATTGTCATGAAGATCCTCGAAAATTTTCGTGATTATTACTCAAAAATGGCTGAAGTACACGACCTACGTTTGCCAGGTCAAGTTTTGTTCTCATTTAGTGATCATGCTTTGCTAAACAACGAATTGCGCTGAAATTCATCCACAACTATAGTTTAGTGCTTAGTTGAGTATTGAAACCGTCTGCAAGCTAAGTATAATAAATTTTAATGATTTCATGTAATTCTTCGAAGTTTTTGAAAACGTAAGCCAATGAGACTGAAATTTCTCGATGTTTAGATCAAAGAGAAGGGCAATTACTCACCGCAAGCGCTGCTCTGCTGTTGCTTCATATCTTAACACTTTGACTCCGATTGCTCCATCTTGTACTATTATTTCATTTTTTGTACCGTTTTCAAACAGGGTTTCAGATGGTCATTTTTTCCGGACAAATTCCGTGATTTCGTTTTTCTCAATTGCATTGGCCGGCTAAAATTCATGTTAGGGATACTTCCTAATTAAATTTTAAATACTGCAAAAAATAAATGGAATTTTTGTAGCGGGACCTACAAATAAACTAGTACCTATATATTGAGTTATCGGCCTTTTTGGCCTTTTTTGTTCTCGGATTTTGCCGATTTTAGGCAACCTGAATTATGTATCACTACATCCCGGAGAAATACATTTTGTGGTACGCATATGTACCACTTCGGAGTCAACGTGTTAATTAAGGCCAGTAGCGAGTAATTGTCTCCACGTGTCTATGTGAACGAACTTACTCCTGTGCTTGCGCGCTCTGCATCTCGTTATTATCTTACAAATTAGTTGCTAGTCATCTATTTCTGCAAGCGAAACTAAGAATTCCTTATAGCCGTTATAATTTATAGTTATGCTTTCAAAGTAAGAGCTTAAGACTAGACATTTATTCTGACCGGCTATAATTACGTTTATTTTTTATCTGTGCATACGGCTTATGCTGACGAAAAGCGTTTCTTATGTCATGACTCAAGCTTGATAATCTGAAATATATTAGATTCGTGTAGCCATTTCATTTTTGAAAATAATCACTGTTTATATCTTTTACCAAAAATTTGTGACGTCATGCTTGAAATGGCATACAAACTTTCTTCCAATAAAATTTGAGTTTGCAATTTGTTCGTTATTAATATTGGCTTGTACCTACTAGTTAATTACTTTTAATAATTTAAAATATCGGGTTGTTCGGATTTGTTTTACGGAAACTTTAAAGTACTCGTACGTGATATTTTCATAAAAATCAGTCGCCCAGAACGCCGAGAATTTCTCCATTTGTTTTTTGATCGTTTACTGGACCGCTAATTATTTCCGTTATTTGTAATAAGCTAACGAGGCGCGCATTAGTACAGCCGCAGCTGCCAATAAAACGCTCATAAAACACAACAACTTTCTTAGCCACGACTTTCCCTGACGTTGTCTTTACGGTATCTGCAATGAACTCCTCCATCTGAATTATATATGCTGCTGCAGGCTCTCTTTACCTAACTCTTGTGCACTGCATTACGCATGCAAATATTGCTGTTCAATAAAGTCGCTTCTCTAAACATTTGTGTCACTATAACTGCTATAGATTTTCGAGGGCTTGAATTATGACATTTTTTGTGTAGAATTTGATGTAGGAATTTTGACCACGATGCCAGCTTTCATTAAGTTGTTATGGTTTTTTATCGGTCAGCTGACATTCTGTTCTGTCATTTTTATAGACTTAAATAACCTGAACTATCACGAACCACTTTAATACAGTCGTGTTTTTCCAGGTTTATTAATCGTTTTAATTGTTTGCTTTCAGCTCAGAATGTGGAGTTTATAAGAATGCTTTCATCACGTTCCACTTTTTTTAAACAATTGGAACTATTATGGACGTATTATAGTATTCCGTACTGCCCTTAAAGTGTGATGAGTCTTCTTATACGATGACATCGTTTTTGCTGCTATACGAGGTTGCCAACTTTAGCGCCGCCCCACGGAAATAACCAATTAAAGGCTATGAAAGCAGCGATTACTGGTCATGTGCACGTAGACGTCTACTATTACCAACTGCTTGTAGGTCAACCGCGAACGACCCTATCGATTTATATTGAATTTCTCGTACTCTTGTGTCTATTTTTGTTAAATTATTTTTCGTTGCTTTTGATGACAAAGCTTCATATCTCACCGCCCCCCCCCCCTGAAAATGAACTGCCCCCCCCCATATCTGCACCCCCCCTGAATTGTGCCGGGAGGTGAGCGGGTGTCCCGTTGCGGGCGCAGGCTTGCATAACGGACCAGCCGTTCGTCCTTCGGTCCCGTCAGGCCGGTCTAGAAAATGGCTCGTGGGGTTTAGCCAGCTCTCTATTGCTGCTATCCATGGCTTCATTCATTCCCATAAAGTTCCCATTCCCTCTTTTTATCTTCGAAATTAGAAGTCCAAGTCTGATTGTATCTTTATGATACTCATTTTTCAATCAGAAACATGATTTTAATAAATAAGAAGAAAAGCAATGATCTCTTTTATGATTTTTAGTTCATAATTGTAATGGGAAAGATCCAAATTTTGTTAATTTGTTCAACAATTAATTATTTTAAGTTACTATAGATGTACTTATTTCCGAGTTGCTGGTGGAAAATTTTCAAGTTTTAAGAGCCAGTTTTGTAATTATATCTTTTTGGTTTCCTGCCTGACCTGCTTACGAGAGACACGGAAAAACTGGCCTGGTGCCTCAGCTGGCGTCTGCCGAGCAGCATCTTGAGTTATTACATTACATTACTACAATCCTTGAGATATCGAGCAAATTACTACATCATTCCTACTCATAGTTGCTGAGCGCATCTCGCTACATCATTCCTACTTTTAGTTGCTGTTGTTACCTTGAGCGCATCTTAATTACTACATCGTTCCTACTTTTAGTTGCTGTTGTTACCTTGAGCGCATCTTAATTACTACATCGTTCCTACTTTTAGTTGCTGTTGTTACTTTGAGCGCATCTCGCTACATTGTATTCCCACTTTTATCTGCTGTTGTTGCATGCCGCTCATCTCAACAATTTTACTCCATTGCCTTCATTATGAACAAGAGTACAAAAAGAAGAGTTTTTATCTTCCTTCCTCCCTTATGGCGTGTTAGGTGAAATTAAACTATTGACAGACTTGAAATTAAACTATTTATTGTGTACACCCCAGAAATGCACCGTGTAACGCTGGTCATTCAAGTCAGGTAGCAATGCTGACGCCAATGGCATGGTGCGTGCTGCGTGAAGGCAAATAACAAAATAAGGAATTTGCGTGAGGATATTAGAGCGTATCCTTATAGCTGTTAACTATGCTGATGCGGTGATTATTGTACACGCGAGTGTATCAACGCTTCGTTTGATGCTTGTGAAGGATATTATTTGCGCGGCTGTCGTGTTTCTTGTTTATCGAAAGTGGAATGAGTGCATGACTGCGTTCTCTTTTATTACATCATCACATGTGAATATCTTTAATGAAAAAAGGGGCGAAAAATGTGTGAGGTGTTTGTCTCTGTTGCTACAGGCTCTTGATGTTTCCTGAACGGTCGTCGTTAATTTTTTAGTCTTGCAACTTTATTATAGTTCGAAGTTTATGCCATGACATTATCTATATTTATTCTTTTTCGTCCACAGGTGAAATATTTTAATTCTTGTGTATTTGTTTCTTTTCTTCTCCTCTAACTTAATCTAGGCATTTACTATTTATTATTTTTTCGTCCACAGGTGAAATTTTTTATTGTGTTTGTTTACTTTCTTCTCCTTTAACTGAATCTAGACATCTAATTGTGCATCATTTTGTCAGGATTTCATATTTTTCTGCTGGACACGTAACTTATATTGTGTACCCACCATGGGTATGATTGAGGACGGGCATGCGGTGAGTTCAGCACTGAAGATTTCTTTTGTCTGCCATTAAAGTTTTGTTTTCAAACATTCCTCATGTCGGCGGTTGCTGCGTGATACGAGTGATAAAATTTGTCATTTATGAACATGATTTGTATCAGAATACAACACTAGTCCTATTATATATTTTATTGTTTTCGTGGTCACGCATTTCATTCGTGTTGAACGCTGATCTGCCCTGGCTAAATCCAATATTGCATCTTGTATCGTTGAATTGCATTATCTGTGCGACGCGAGTGTGAATCCATACTCGGGAAAATGGTTGCGTCATATCGTCCAAATAATTAAACACTTTCTCACTCACAGCACGAGCAGAGTGCAGACGCAGCACTAATACGCTGTTTTGTCGAGCCAAAGTGGGTCTAGATGACACACACAATAGCAAAATATCGCTACTGGAACATTTTCACACGCATTTCTGTACAAGAGTTTTCTCACTCATTACTCTGTGTCGCTATTTTGACACAAAAGTTTGGCTCATTTCTCTGAATAAGTGCATCGCTAATGGGACAATATCCGTCCGATTTTTGTAAGTGTAAGACATTACACTTACAAAACTCTTACATTAGTAGTAATGTAACACTAGTAGTACACTTACATTAGGAAGACATTTTAAACTGTGTTCGTACAGGGCAAGGAACTCTGATCTGTGTGAGTGGAGACATTTTAAACGTGCTCGTGCAGGGCAAGGAACTCTGATCTGTGTGAGTGGAGACATTTTAAACTCTATTCGTGCAGGGCAAGGAAGACCCCGGCAACAAGCCGCGGTTCATGGCCGTGACGCGGCTGGAGGACGCGCAGGCGGTGCGCTGTGCAGAGTTCCACCCCTCAGGTCTGTGGTACGCCGTGGGCAGCAACAGCAAGACTCTACGCGTGTGTCAGTACCCACCTGATGGTGGTGCTTCTACACTCGCAAACAGGTGATACTGAATCTCAGGGCTTATTGCAGTTATTTCCTTTAAGCCAAGTGCTGAATCTCGCGGCTTCATTTTAGTTATTTCCCTCAAGACATGTGCTGAATCTCGCGGCTTTATTTTAGTTATTTCTATTAAACCAAGTACTGGGGCCGTGCTATCAGAGATAGAAAAAATTACGCGTAGCGGTCTAAGTACACGTAGCGGCCATGCAGTTTTTCGTCCGTGATTCGTAGGTTTAGAGTGGTTGATTAACACAGTTACTAACTCGTGACTATTTTTGATATTATAACTTCCTGGTTTGATTAACCAGTTGTAGAATACATTTGTTCAATTAACATTAATTTGTTCTTTGGCGGATAAAAATACATTGATTGAAACCAAGTCAACATTCAGAGGCGATGAAAATAGAATTTGTTCGTTTCAACGCCATACGTTGTAAATGTTTTCGTTGCCGAAACTTTTTGTGGAAATTTTGGGTATTACGAAAGGGTATCATGAAGAGCACTGTTTTTAGGTATCATGCAAAAAATGTTAATAAAAGAATCTAACGCTTGTTATTCAAAGCTCGGCGGTTGAGTTTTACTACGATCGACTATATTAGTTTAATAACATGAAGCATAAATCATGGTTATTTTATTACCATCGGCCGTCTCAGCCGCGGAAGCGGCTGAGGCGTTTAATGTTTGTAAATCAATATATATGATATCATTCTGATATCAAAAATTAATATGATATCATATTAATTTTTATCATCTGCCGCCTCAGCCGCGGAAGCGACTCGAGCTTCCAGCCGACAGTGACGCTGAAGCGCACGAAGCATCACAAAGGCTCCATATACTGCATGGCCTGGAGCCCTCATGGCGACCTCCTAGCCACCGCCTCCAACGACAAGACTGTCAAGCTCCTGCCCTTTGATGCGGACTCCTGCTCTGTGCATGGTGGGGGCTGTGCTAAGGTCACACTGTATTCATTTCACTAGAGCTTGAATCGTAAATTCAGTGAATATTTCAAAATAAATTCACAAGAATTCACTATTCGTTATATAAAACGTTTCAATCGATTGCTTGAATCGCAAATTCAGTAAAAATTTATAAATAAAGAAATTTAAAATGATTCATCATATCTTCATATAAAACGTTTTCTATTAAGATATGGTGAATTTTTTGTGGAATTATCTTTGCTTTTAGATTTTTAAGGTGACACTGTGCATACAGTGTATGTGAGACTGCGTTTACACAATACAGTGTTGTATCGTATATACCGTAACAGCGCATAGTGTGTACAGTGGTGCCGAGTGAATCAGTCAGGTATGATGGGCATCGGACATTCGAAATTGAATTTAACTGCCCCTGAAACCAACTCGTACTTCGCTACGCATTGTCAAATGATAATTTCAAAAGTTTCTTTTTAATTCTTATTTTCCATGAGAAAACAAAGATTGCTCTATCTCTAAAACACACTAACTTAGCAGACGGAAGGTCCCTAAGACATGCGCGTTTGCTTTCATTTTAATTTTCCAGGCGAAAACAAACATTGCTCGATCTCTAACTCAATCTTTTTATTCGTGAGTAGCTATAACACTAAGTTACCAGACAAATGTCCCTAACACATTCATGTTTGCGCATTTTTGTTTTCCCGAAGAAAACAAAGATTGCTTGCTCCATCACTAACACAATCTTTTTTGATAAGAATCTTAGAAATTAACTAATTCCTTACCAGACGAAGGTCCCTAACATATCCAAGTTTGCTTTCATTTTAAATTTCCTAGCGAAAACAAAGATTGCCCTAGCTCTAACACATCTATATCTATCTCTTTTTATTCGTGAGTAGCTAAGACATTAACACAGCAGACGAAGGTCCCTAACATATCCATGTTTGCACAGGCCAAGAGACGGAGCTGACGATGCACGACGGCACTGTGCGTAGCTAAGACATTAACTAATTCCTTAGCAGACGAAGGTCCCTAACATATGCACGTTTGCTCAGGCCAAGAGACGGAGCTGACTATGCACGACGGCACTGTGCGTAGCTAAGACATTAACTAATTCCTTACCAGACGAAGGCCCCTAACATATGCACGTTTGCACAGGCCAAGAGACGGAGCTGACGATGCACGACGGCACAGTGCGGGACTTGTGCTTCGTGGAGGACAGCGGCAGCAAGAGCTCCCTGCTCATCTCGGGCGGTGCGGGAGACTGCAAGATATACGTCACCGACACGGCCACCGGCACACCCTTCCAGGCGCTGTCTGGGCACACGGGTGAGGCCAGGCGCTGTCCAGGCAGTCCAGGCACACGGGTGAGGCCAGGCGCTGTCCGGGCACACGGGTGAGGCCAGGCGCTGTCCGGGCACACGGGTGAGGCGCATGCTTCCAGACGCTGTCTGGGCACATGGGTGAGGCGCATGCTTCCAGGCGCTGTCCGGGCACACGGGTGAGGCGCATGCTTCCAGGTGCTGTCCGGGCACACGGGTGAGGCGCATATTTACAGGCGCTGTCCGGGCACACGGGTGAGGCGCATGCTTCCAGGCGCTGTCCGGGCACATGGGTGAGGCGCATGCTTCCAGGCGCTGTCCAGGCACACGGGTGAGGCGCATNACCTGCGCACCCGCGGCTGCGTCAACGTCATCACGCCCTCCGCCACGCCTACCAAACCCGTGCGTTGTACAGCGTATTCTTCAGTTTTATTTTTGGGATTGTTATTAATGACAGCGCATTCTTCAGTTTTATTTTTGGGATTGTTATTAATGACAGCGCATTCTTCAGTTTTATTTTTGGGATTGTTATTAATGACAGGGCATTGTTCAGTTTTGTATCGTGCTGTGTTATTAAATTAATGCAGTTTAGTCATGAGATGCCGCTCTTTTTCCCGTATATTTTCCAATAAGTAAAAGATGTTTCGATAAAATTGTGTTGCCTTCTTCTCACCAAGTGGCATAATTGCCAACACCTGTCGAGAGCAACGTCCTCTCACCCTTGAGTTTTACTACTAGATAATAACCTCTTCCATTACAAATAGATTAGGTAGTAACTCCTGCCACCACCAAGTAGTTATCACTTCTTATCACCAAGTACTAATATCACCTTCATCACTGTGATAACTTCTGAACACCAAGTACTAATATTACCTTGGCCACTGACTGCAGGGTTCGCCTGTGGCGTCAGTGAGCGTTGACCCGAGTGGTCGGCTGCTGGTGTCGGGGCATGAGGACTCACTTTGCTGTCTGTACGACATCCGCGGCTCCCGCGTCATCCAGACCTTCAGGCCGCACGCGGCTGACGTACGAAGCATCCGGTTCAGCCCCTCCGCCTACTACCTCCTCAGTGCAGGCTACGACAACAAGCTCGTTCTCACTGACCTACAGGGTACACACGTTATCTTGTTATCTCTTCCAATTGTTGTTTGTTCCAATTGTTGTTTGTTCCCATTCTTGTATGTTCCCATTGTTGTTTGTTCCCATTCTTGTATGTTCCCATTGTTGTTTGTTACTATTCTTGTTAGTTCCCATTCATTTTTGTTCCCATTCTTGTTTGTCCCCATTGTTGTTTGTTCCCATTGTTGTTTGTTTCCTTTCTTGTTTGTTCCGATTCTTGTTAGTTCCGTTGTTTGTTCCTATTCTTGTTAGTTCCCATTCATTTTGTTCCCATTCTTGTTTGTTCCACTGCTGTTGTCATCACTGACCTACAAGGCTCAGCCTTCATGATGTACAGGCCTGAGCTGTTATCGTTGTTCTTCAGGGTGCAAATTTGAACGTTGTGTCGTTCTCAAGGTAGCATTGTATTTAAATTTCTCAGAGTTTCACATCCTTTGTTTGGAATTGTACCCAGCGGTCTTAAGCGCATATTTTTCAGGAGCACTTTTTTATAATTTTATCATTACTTTGTGTAAAATGAGTTTCCACTGTTGTCAAAGATATGCTTTATGACGAGTTATTGGTATTCTCAGGTGACCTGACCCAGCCACTGCCATCTGTTGTGGTGGCAGAACACGACGACAAAGTCATCTCTGGTCGCTGGCACCCCACGCAGTTCTCCTTCATATCGACATCAGCTGACAAAACCTGCACCCTCTGGGCACTGCCCCCCGTCTAAATAGGCCAAGCACGCTCGTCTAATTGGTCTAGGCAGCCATTGTGTCGGTTTAACCAAGAATTTCACGACCGAGATGAATGGTCATCTTCACTTTTAAGACACAATTTTTGTGGCTGCTAAAATTTACGCGTTAAATTTGTCAAGACAACTTGCGCGTTCTCCTCCCGTATTGGTGCACGCTCTTCATTTTATTGGCTTGCTAATACCTCAGTAAATCATTTTTACTTTTAAGGCACAATTTTTGTGGCTGCTAAAATTTGCGCGTTAAATTTGTCAAGGCTACTTGCGAGTTATCCTCCCGTTGTGCGCACGCTGTTCATTTTTTGGCTGTCTAACACCTCGGTAAATGTTTTGGGCGTAGCGACCCCAGGCCGCGCGGAAGCGCTACCCGTCTCTTTCTGCTGAAACGTTTTGCACAAGCTAGACTCACCGGCTATTTAGACCACCATATTGCAGAGAAAAAACAATTATCGCTTTAAGCGCTCAGCACAATAATTAAATTCTGCAAGGTACTGATTTCTCTGCCCAATTAATCTATTTTATCCCGTTTTTACCTCCCACTTATTTGCTTTTCCATGCACGCTAAAATATATGCTCCTACAAGCTTATGTGATGCATACACTGAACAAGTAACCTGAAACTCAAACATAAGTCACAATATCAGCGTCACAACTGACTGCTCAAACCTCTCAAACCTCAATCCTGCTCTTAATTAAAATACTACTCTTGTACGATTGAAGTCCATACTCTAAACGAAGCAAGGCATTTGAAGCTCTCTGCTTTATGATTTGGAATTCAGTATGTATGATCACACGCTTGTGATCCCTTAATTAGAAACTTCTTGAAGTAGCCGTTTTTTTCGTAATTTCCACCGAAATACTCTGCTCAATTTTCTCTCATTAATTTCCTTTATAGAGTCTTCATATTTTAAAGTTAGCGATACAATTTCTCTCTGAAAGCATTTAGCCTTTTTTATGCCTTTGCTATGCAACATAAAAAATTCTCTGTTTGAGATCGTCTTTTCTTCCGCAACAGAACTAAGCAACGCCATTTCAGTTCAATTCATCTTACTTACTAAGTAACGTGTGTGCAATGTTTCTTCTATTAACTCTTATGCGCTTTAATATTCGTTGTGGATAAAAGTTTCGTTGCATGAAACTCGTTGGAATATATAGTAGGTTATATAGACCCTTTATTTGATGTTATAGTAGATCTGATATCATAAGTGTTGTAATGTGACGTATGTTTGTCTAAAGATTTAGGTACGGGTGATCAATATAGCTATCCCTGTTCTCTTCTTCCAAGGTATCTTCATTTCTAAAATTCCTGTGTTCAAAATAAATGAGTACTAGATGTCCCTTTCCCCTGTGGATTTCCCTGGATTTCCTTGAAATGTCCTTTTCATAGTTAGCTGCGCTTTCATGCCCTTTCTGGAATTTTCCATGCTCTGGAACACGTTATTTGAAGAATCTCTTTGTAATTCATCAGTTTTTGAACTTTATAATTGTAATTTTTTAACGTATGCTCTGGACTTATTAATGAAAAGCATGATTAAAAATCATTTTCACGTTAAATTATAATTATGTGGCACTGTAGGTTAAGTTAATTCGCATGTTGGAGAATCTTTTATCAATTCGTGCGGTTTCTATCTCCAAACTAAAGCAAATTAAACTGTATTGAATAAATTGCACTACTGATTCTTAGTTCTAGGTACAAAGCTACTAGCAGAGGCTCACTCACATTATTTCCATGAAAACTAGTTGATTATTCTTGCCCTATTATGTACCTACTTATTTAATTTATTAACATCCTGTTGTTATTGATAGCTTTATTATTGTTGATCGTGAAACGCGCTGTAGATATTCCGCAGGTAATACAGCTAATTATAACATTAGAATAATTTCTTTCTCTGATATTATTATCTCTAAGGTAATCCCATTACTTTAATCCTGCTACTTTACTCCGTAGTATTACTGAACACTAACCTCTTGACGCTACTTTACCGAAGAGTATGCTAATATACTTGCTAGCTGTTGTCGTAGGCAATTAATTGTCGAGGAGTGAAATAATAATTTCTAAACATTCCGTTACCCTTTAGATAACATTAATAGTTGATAGTTATACCCTCGTGTTTTCGTGGAGAGTTAACCATGTAGAATAGACGGCCGATGTCGTTATACGTGTACATGTTATTCTTCGATACGAGATTAAGTCTCTGGGTCGAACTTAATTCAGTCGGAAATCGAAATACTGGATCTTGATATCTGAAAACGAACATAAAAATTATTGAAGAGAAACCTTGATCTGGAGTTTGAAGTGAACTTTTACGGGCTAATTAATTACCTTGAGCTGGAGAGACTTGAAGTAAGCTTGCGTAGACGTTTATGCCGCTACTCTGGAATGATTTTAGTTCTCTTAGAAAGTTGTGAATATTTTATCTCACGTGTACCATGCCGGTTGCTTGTGGAAATGATGAACATTAGTTGCCTAATATTGGGTCAAATTACCTATTTCAATTTGACACTCTTTGATCATGAAGTTGATAAAACATTCATTTTTATTGAGGCTAATATTCTGTGAATTAAATTAGCTTTTAATGGTTTTCATGCATCAGTGTGCTGATCTGTATAGACTCCTGTATGGCAAGCTAGGCAGATCTGATGGTATATTTAAGAGGCTGAATTCTATGTCTGAAGTCGTGAAAAATTGAGTGTTTCGCTTCCTCGTCGCATAACGTAAGTGTGCTATCGAAACTTTGGTGCCAACCTACACTATTTCTTGTAGATTTCTTCAGTGGATAATCTTGGAGTTTTTGTTTACTTAAGTGCGAGTAATTTCATGGAATCTTTCTCACTTCTCAGTGTGTCGTGATCAGTGTGACCATGTATACAACATGAGCTGTAACACGACATATTTATAACTACGGCACTTCACGTAGATATACAATTTTGTGTGTAATATTAACACATCCATGTTGTGTCAACCATTTTCAACGCTGCGTGTACTTTGATTCACTGCATTCATCGTAAAGTAACGAAATGCAGCCAGCGGGTCAACGTTACTTACGGTGGTTAGGATATTGGCTAGCATGGCTATTGGAAGCAAATCTTTGATTTTCATCTTTAGAAAACGACAATCTAAAATTTAATTCTAAGTCGGTGTACTATATCATGCTATATTCATTTGGTAATTTTCAAATAGAGAAGTTTTCTATTCTAAATGTATTTAATTTATTTGTTCGCAGCTATTGTAACCACACGCACCAACTATTTTCACATTTCCATTACTGTTCCGTTTTTTCACATGTCAATTGATTTCATCAATATTTTTGTCACTGGTGAATAATATCGATGCTGCATCATTTTTGTACACCTATGGTTTTAAGTCATCAACCTATTGATTTTCATTTCAAGTTCCTCAGCTTTAGTGCAACTAATTCAGCTCCCACGTTCCATTGGTAATTAATATTGTAAATTGATATGTTTCAATGTTACTCCTGTTATGTCATAGCTTTTCTTCAACATGTTTGACTATCTTTTAACTTAACGCTCCAATAAATTACTTGATATTCCCTTCGGATGACGTTTTCAATTCTTAGTGTGTTCACTTATATTGAATGCGCAAGCGCCTTTGATTATTTATATCAAATGTCAAACATTTTACAACTTTTTCTCATGAAAATTTCAAATGTTTTGATGCCCGCAAGTCAAGCCGTGGTTGAGGAGATAAAATTCTTAACTATTAATTTACATGGTTTACTCCCTGTAAGGCGAGCCGCTTGCAAGTTATCAAAGGAGAAGAGTATAAACGTTATATTTCTGTAAAACATACGAATCGCTTTATAAATACGTTCATTTGCGAGAGTTCGGAATTCGTAAATTTTTCGTTCCAGTTGTAAACATAGTTTATTTTGCTATAGTTTTTATACTCCCTTGTTTGCATATTTTCCCATTGTTTATATTTTCACTGCAATCTTTTATTTTAATTCGTTACTATCGTACTTTCCCTTCTCGCTAACTTTATGAGCACTTTTAATTCAAATTGTAAATAAGAGAGATACGATTTACGCGGATACTGTTCACTAATAAACTTGAATCCTTGTGAACTTTCTCTTCCCTCACCTCACGCTACTGGCGCTCGAGCGGAACGCAATAGAGTGATGAATGATATTGCTTGCATAGTGACTTTAGTGAGCGTTTTTAAAGCTTCAGGTATTTTTTAAGCGGTATTCATGTCGAGATTATTAATAGAAAAAGATTTCTTTATGAGCGTTCGTGAAGCTTCAAGCATTTTTTAAAGCGGTATTTCCGTCGAGATTATTAATAAAATGACTTCTTTATTATCTATTATATAACGTTATATAAAACTACTCTCGGACATTGTAACTCGATCAAGGAAGTTCGATCGGAAACGCGGCTAACACGTTGCGTGCATGTTTGATTCTCATCATTTTATTCACCTGAAGATGAATGGAATTCATAATTAACAATTAATTTGATCAATTTTAATTGCGTTAGTGTCCTTAGGAATCCTTCGGGATTTCGCGTTCCGCAGCATCCAACCACAGGCCGAGTTGTAGCCAAGTGCGGGTCTGTGTTAATTGGTTAAATCGTTCGTAAATCATTGGATCATCAAAATAAAATAATATAAGTCCAGTATTTAGATGTGTGAACAGGTCGCGAAAAGTGCAAGAATCGGCAGCAGGCCTAAACAAGCCTCTTTAGCGCATTTAATCATTTATGGAAAAAAGGCGCTAATGTGCTCGTCATGTCCGTCCGTGACTTCACGTTTTCGTCGACGAGAAAATGCGCTCTCTGTCACTCACTGCAGTGAGTACTGAGTTATATTTTTTTAATATAAATGAGTTTGACGATATATATGAACGAATAAATCATTAAAATTATAATGGTATAAAAATAAATTTTTGAAGATTGCGTACGCCTTTATTTTAGATTGGATCAAACACTCTCTGTACATAGTCACAATCGAGAATTTTCGCCGCTTAGGTCCTCCTTTTCGGGCAGGAAAATATGCTGGGGCCTTAATTTAGTCGCGAGTCGTTTAATTAGTTCTATTCCGCATTAGGGTATTGGCCGAGCCGTTGAGCCCTCAACATGAGGTATCAACAGAAAACAACGAGCATCATATCGTACCCGGTGGAAGTCTAGTAGCCATTTCAAACTATCGTCAGTCTTGAAAATATCCGGTCGAATGACATGCTTTCAGATTTTCCGTGAACAAGGCACGAAAAGTAAGATTTGGCGACAGGCCACATCAGGCCTACTTTTCAGCGCCGAGATCACTATGTTATGTTATGTTTTGTTATGTACTTATGTTAAGTTAGGCAATCGTCGGGGTCAGGGAGTGTCATCGCCTGTAGAGATAGCGCGGATACTGAAGTGACCTTGAACATCTGTGATTGTTTTATAAATAGAGTTGCGTGGCTGCTGTTGAAACGAGGTTTTCAGAACTCATGTAAAAAGTATTCACGCCAAGACAAAAATGGAGTGAAACATGAAAGCAAATTAATTGTATTTTATGGTGTGCGTGTTCTTCTCTTAGTTCAAAATTGGTAGGGGTCCGGTGACCCATTAAAAGTAACTGCACAAAATGTATTTACTCAAGAACTTTAATGGTGCGTCAAGGTCGTTTGTGATATTCTAATGCTTCTACCGGTCCGGTGACAACACCGTCTCTGACATAACCTGTGAAGGGCTCTTTGTTGATAGCTGACTTTATATTCATAGGCTTAAAATGACCTGTCGGACGTGATCGTAACTGAGTGATCGTACTGCTTCGTTATTGCACCATTCGCTATTTAAACAGACGATGTTGTAAGATTAGTTGGGAGTGGTTGAAACCTATCGATGTGGACAATTTTACCGATGATGCTTGCATTTCGTTGGCAGCTGCATTTTTTAACATTTTTATTATTCAAACCTGTTTCGACATTGAGTTCACATAAATCGCATTATATAGTTGACAATTTCTAAAGTTTTTGCCATGACGCCGCATTCTAAATAAAATATTTGTCCTTATTTTAATATTACATGTTTTGTGTATTTAGAAACGTCTTGCTTCTGAGCACGGAAAATTTGCGAAAATCATCGCTTTTGATGCATTCAATAAAAAATATGAAATATTCAAAGAACAATTGTTCGTTCTGTCAAAAAAGCTCTTGACGAATTTCATATATAAGTGATTGTGTTCTCACGTGACACGACGGCAGGTCTTCATATATGTTATTTCAAATCGGAGAAAAAGTGTAGAGGTTATAAATTTTTAACAAGCAGAATTTTTCAGTAATAAAACTACCTATAATTGTATATTTTATTGAGTTAAAAAATAAAAAACAACCACTAAGCTGCATCATTGGAACTTCTATTATTATTGTTATTGTGGCGGCCATATTGCGAGTTTCTTACATCAATATATCTGGCTATAAGCCCAAAATGTAAGTTGTTAACCTTTTAAAACTCTTTAAAATTTCTATATAAGTCATATTATGCTGTGAATTATTTTCTGCAGCTTCTATGTTCGTTTAGTTCATGTATTATCCCGCAAAAGTGATAACAGGCATATCAACGTGGCAGAACATTCTCCTTATGTGATGTTTGTAGGCGTAGGTATTCTTTCGTAAAAAAAACATATTTGAATTAAAGAGCTTCTTGTAGAGCTGGTTAATTTTAGTTTCCAGTAGCTGCATTTGTCAGTTTTTAATTATTATTTGCGTGCGGGTGCGAAGGCTTCCACAATTCCAATCAGCAGCCGACCTAACTAGGAAATTATTAAACTTCTTGTCTAGCCGCTGACCGCATTTGTATCGTAATATTGCGGTAATTCTCTTTAAAAACAAGAATAAACTAATGCAAATTGCAGTTAAAGTAAGAAAAGTGAATAATATTCCATAATTAAGTTTAATTCTTGACTCTTGTCAGTATGGAACTATATTTGACTTGTCAGTGTCACTCCAAATTGGGGCTTTCACCATTTCATTAACTAGAAGCTAGAACCACAGATTACTTACATTCAAATTTATTGCAGTTAAAATAATTTTTGTAACCACATACACCACTGTGTTAGACTGTTAGTGCCTGTGAATCTGGCCAAGTTTGTCCTTTCCTATCATCCTATGGCCTTTTCACAATTACTTCAGTTACAAAATAGGAAAAATGGCCTATGTTTGCTCACCACCACTACCAGTGAAATGATTGCTTTTAACCCACAATTTTTAGGAAATTTCTGTCCAACATTCCAAATAGGGCTCCCCGGCTCAGAAAGTATATAAATTCCATGCCTGCTTGAGAGTACTGAGTACATACCTAGGTACCAGTGTGGAAATCCAGAGGGGTAATATATTAACTGGTAAACATAGCAATTTGGAAAGCAGGACCCAAAAATCTGGAACGTCCAGCACACTTCCACTTTCACTCCATCATCATCACTGATGAGTCTCTGCAAGATGCCACAGCTGTTTCTTTAAAAAAAACTGCTTGCATCATCACAGTAACAAGAATCCAATCAACGCTCGAACGCGTCCAACGTAACAGTCACAAGAATCCAATCAATGCTTGAACGCGTCCAACGTCACAGTCAAATGAATCCAATCATTGCTAGAACGTGTGCAACGCCAGTCATAAGAATCCAATTACCATCAGAACGCGTGCAACGTCACTGCCATTGTAATCCAAACAGCGTTAGAAAGCTAGAATGGACCGCCCCTAATGCACACATTGTTAACGCACTAGTGCTAATTTAATAGGTAATGCTACATTTCTTATTTCAAGCGCCTAGAACAATAATGTAGTTATGTCAATATCTGTCTCTTATACACATCTAGATGTGTATAAGAGACAGATATTTGTGTGTCTAATTCAAGTTGTGTCGGAATTAGTTTTGATGGGTCTAAATCCATCACTCAACTTAATCATCTATTAATTTATTTACGACTTGAAATCAGCGAATACAAGTATACTTAAAGGATTCCTAATATATTCACAGACGTATTTAAAAGTCTCAAACCATAATATTCTTCCTATAAAAACAGTTATTCACTATTTGGTAGAGCAAGGTCAACTGTCAAATTTGACACATTTTTCGATGATCTCACCACGTGGCATGCATTGTCTCTCTTTGGATCTCAATATTTTCCCACTAGATGGCCAAGACCTAGTGTTTTTGCAGTATTTCGACACGCAAATGTATGACGTCACCATTTCAACCATCAATGAACGCATGGAACTAAAACAAAGCTTAATATAAAGGAAAAACTAGGGAAGTGACGGAATTACCTACGATGTCGGAATATACCGCGTTTACCCTAATCATTTATATATAGGGTTTTCATGAAATTAATGGTAAAAATTAGAATAAAAATTTCTCATGCTCTCACAGTCTAACTGTCTAAAAGCTTTCCTTTTTACCTTGGCTAAAAAACTTGAATGAGAGATCTCAATATTCACTGCTTGCACAAGTACATCAGTATTTTTGTTAAAATTGCCAATAGGAATTATTTACAAAAGTTAGGTATCTTATGACATGAGCTGATTTACTCATGTCAAATGATGTAATTTGATCAATTTTTACCATGTAACTGATTATTAGCTATTGTAGTCCACATTCTTCGTTGGTACGGGTAATGTGTCATTGAAGTTTACTTCCTACTAGTTTTTTTTTCAACAGGTAAAAAAGGTAGGATAGATAGCATAGATCAATAGATAGATAGCATAGATCAATATTTTTCTGTCAAAAGTTAGGTCATTGACCTACCTTTTGTTTCTAATTCTTGTGAGCCTTATTAACCCTTTACGCCCTGGCGTGACGAATTCGTCACACAGAAAAAAACTTTGGTTTTCCAACAATTTCACATTTTCTGTCATTTTTTCGAAAAATTCACAGGAATAAAAAAAGTCTTAGATTTATTTTTTACATATGTGTACCAAGTTTCAAAGTTATCTGTCGGTAAGTAACCGAAATAAAATTTCCAATTTCCAATGGCAATGTCCAATTTCTTATGGAAATTCTATTTCGGTTAATTACTGACAGATAACTTTGAAACTTGGTACACATATGTAAAAAATAAATCTAAGACTTTTTTGTTCGTGGGAATTTTTCCAAAAAAGTGAAAGAAAACGTGAAATTCTTAGAAAACTGACAAAAAGGGGGTACTGTAGAAATCTATCACCTCCTATGATTTTTGAGCTACAACATCGAGACGCATATCATTCGATGCGTAAGGACCATATCTATCGATTGGTCCTTGCTGTTTTTCAAAATTCTAATTTTTGTGGGTGGGGTGGGCATTTTTCGAAAAAAATTGGTTTCTCCCCCCCCCCTTTTGAATTTCCCCTCCCCTTTTTTCAAAATATTTTCAAAACTATAACGAAAATGAAAAAAAGCTTCGACCAATCTCTAGATCTTTTATTTGCGAATCGAACGGTATATTACTCATTGCTGTAGCTTAAAAACTCTGGGAGGAGATAGGTTTGCAGTGACAATAAGTGTGAATGTTCAGTAGGGCGCGACAAAGTCCCGAGCCCCTCAAAATAGGCATTCAAGGTGACATAGATGCAAGACTAGACATTACTGGAGCCGAAATTCAGTCAAGGATGGTGGGAACGACTGCATGAGCACCATCCCACACGACAGCAGCCGGGTAACTAAAGAGCAGCGTCTTCAGGTTGTCTATTTATGTGCCCGACCAGTAATTTTCGCCCATATTAAATGTTAAAGAACTCCCCCACCCCTAACCCTTTCACGAACTGTCGTCAAGGCATAAATCAACGTACAGAGACGATTTTGGTACCGTTGGATAGGTCAGAATGTCAGCTTTGAAGTGAGACTTAAAACCGAAAAAGTGAATTTTACGATTTTCATCCCAGAAATTCAGGGCGTAAAGGGTTAACAAAGTAATGATGTTTTTGTGCCATCAGTAAATATTAAGACATCTCATTCAAGGTTTTTTGGCTTTATACTTTAGGCAAAAAGGGAAACATTCAGAGAAGGTGAGAGCATGGGAAAATTTTATTTTAATTTTTACTATTAATTTCATGTGCACACGAATATATGTGCATCAGAATATACCTAAATAATTGAACACTTCTGAAAAGCTCAAGGCTCATTCAGTCAAGAAATTTTCCCCTGAGTCTTGACAGTCAATTTTCCCTGCTGAGAATAAGTCAAGTTTCATCCTATTCTATAATCCCTATCCTATGTACTATAAATTATGAAAATCTATGCTAGTATATATACAAATGTATTTATTGAGCTAAAGTTCCAGCCTTTTTCCCAGTCTTCAGGACTGGGAGCTGAGTTGATTGAAGTTGTCACACACATATGTACTTTTTGGCCATAGATATGCTGTTGAACATAACACTGGTTTGCGACACAAGTACCTATATATATTGTTATATACAGTGGGGGGAAATAAATATTCGTACACTTGAAAAATTGTATTATAATGTATGTAAGTACACAAACTTAACAGGAAAAGTGATTTAAATTATGTATAGAGACATAAAATAATGCGGATTTATTGTTTTGTACGAATACTTTTTTCACCCCGAAAATTGAACATGTTGCATTGTTTTTTGTTGCATTGAGATTTAATTTCTTTTGATATTATTTTTGAATACTATGCGTCTCTATACATAATTTAAATCACTTTTCCTGTTAAGTTTGTGTACTTACATACATTAAAATACGATTTTTTAAGTGTACGAATATTTATTTCCCCCCACTGTATATATATTGTTAGGAAACAGATGGTTCACTGACTATAATTATTTGTTCTGTTTACTTCTCCTGAGTTACGATTAATTTTTTCTGTTGTATAATTTTCCTCATGTGATAATTTTTCAGCTTTGGTGTTGCACTTAGTGCATCATCAAGTGAGCCATGCAACCTCGTGACACTGGAGGTGGAGCTGAAGAAGCTGCTGATGGAGCAGCTGTTGAAGCAGCTTTAGATAAGGTATTGTTGAAATCCGCATTCAGTTAGTACTGCGGTAATGTTTGTTGCATCATAATTGGTTTGTGTTCATGATTAAATGAATGTTTTCATTTTAATGTGACTATCCAATGTTAAATTTATAATATATATAATGATCCCTCTAACCAGGATCATGACTAGTTATCCCTCTGATAGAAAATAACAAATATTATACAGTATTATATCAAAACTTAGATATTTTTTAGTGTGTAATCATTTTAAGACTTCAAATTTATTTCTTGCAGGTGATTCAGCTTCGTGAGACTGAATGCCAGTTTGAGAATGGGGCCACACCACCTGTGCCCTTTGTAGAGATAGCTGGTGAGGAAGTACAATATGTCACGACCCTGCCTGAACGAGGTCTTCTCGCGCTGTCCAACTACCGAGCTGCCGTGCAGCAGCGCAGCAAACAGTTCCATGTACCTCTGGGCAACCTCGACTCCATTTCCACTGTGAATGACACATCTCTTGTGCTCATGTGCAAAGATGGCAAGAGCTATGGGTAAGAGAACTTGAAATGCATCAAATAAATGAACTATTTTCCTACTGCAGGAGTTGGTAGTCAAGAAATTCAGTGTTTGTTGTATAACTGTGTTAAAATTATTTGGAAGAAAAATTGTTCCAGAGAAATTTAGAACCTAAATCGTACCATCTTTAATTAATGTGGTGCTGTTTAACTAGGAAGTTATGGCATCTGTAAAATGAATTAACATATGTATTGTTTATGATCCTAGTTCAATAATTGTAATTAAAGTGGAGTAATTGTAATTTGAAATTCAAATGGTTTAATGCTAGATTCTTATGATAATAAGGGTAACTAATTTTTTACTTAACTTCTATGTTGGTTATTCGTTTCTTGCAGATATCTAGTTTAATAGCATGTAACCTAGTACATTATTCAACTTAGGACAACACACAAATTAACTAATTAAAATTTTATTCGTGTACAGGATCCGTTTCCTGTCGGCAGAACACAGCGCTGTGTGGCTAGAGCGTCTCCAAGAAGCCATAATTCCTCCAGCATCTTTAGATAAACATTTTGCCTTCAAGTTCTACTCTCACACTAAAGAGTTTCATCATGACTTGCACAGCATCTTTTCCAGCACCAATATCACTGGACTGCCATCATATGAAGACTCCTATGAAGAGCGTGTGGACAAACTTTTTGACATGGAGGTATTCTGTTTGATAGTTCAAATGATCTTATAAATATGCCTTCAGCTATTGAATGATAAAACGCAGTTATCAGTTGTCTATAAGTATGTGCATTTAACTTGCCTATTTTCACTATTTGTTTAATTTATTAAGGAGAGATCAACTCATATCCATGCAAAAATTCATGCATTTAATTTGAGCCTCAAGTCTAGGCTGTTCATCTACAATAATCCCTCAGCTGTCACGGCCTCACGGGTGTTACATTCTATAGGACAAAGAATGATATGCATGAGTACTACCACAGGTATGATAGGCAGAATCTGCGATGGGAAATGATTAACTGATAAAACACTCATTTCAGTGTTTGTTGCAATTGTTTGGCAAGTTTTAATTGTTTTAAGTGTTCACAAAACCCTTCCCACACTCTTACCGCCAATCGAGTTCTGGGGCTGTTTTAATTGGCCTATTGATTTCCTCAGAAATCAGCAAACTGGATTTCTGCTAATAGTTCTTCCATGCTATTGAGATAATCTGCGAATAATTCTTCTCATTGATACTTTTTGAAAACAGGATCAGTGTATTACTAAATTATTTATGTGGCTCCCATCTAAGACTGCTCCCTAAGACCAATATGAAAGCCAATTGTCAACTTTACTGAGTACGTCATATTGTTATTCGTGCAACTTGAAAAATACATTCATAATAACCCCCCTATGTATTGTATCTTTTTAATTTTCCTAATGCTTTCTCTCATTTTTCATCCCATGACAGAACTGAAATCATTACATTTTTTTCAATGTCACTTAATAATGATTCCTAGCATGACACAGAAATATTCTCAAATGATTACATTCGAAATATTTGTTCTGCCTGATGTTTCATTTGCAAAGCCGTTTTAACAATTGTAATTCAAAGAATCTTGATTTTTTTTTTTCAGTTGAGTCGTCAAAAGTTTGATGTGTCAGGAGCATGGCGCGTGACTGATGTTTCATTTGCCAAGCCATTGTAACAATCGTAATTCAAATAATCTTGATTTTTTTTTCAGTTGAGTCGTCAAAAGTTTGACGTGTCAGGAGCATGGCGCGTGACCAGCATCAACTCCGACTACAGTTTGTGTTCGTCATATCCCCGAAGGCTGATCATTCCTTCATGTATCAACGAGGCTAGCCTGCAGGCTGTCTCACAACACAGAACTTCAAAGCGCATCCCTGCTGTCGTCTACAGGTATATACTCCACTTTTGATCTATTTTTATTTTTGACTAGGTGTTAATATATATTTACTAGTGTTCACACACATCTGTTTAATTTGAGGCTTCTGTGGGACTTAACATAGATCATGTGTTTCTCAAAGTGGTATTTTAATGTAGAATAAGCTGTAGAATTTCATGCACTTTCTTACTTTTTGCACAAAATCTTAATTTATCTACTGATTATGTTCTTCAGGCACGCGAGCACAGGTGCGGTGCTTGTACGTTGCTCGCAACCTACGGTGGGCATCTGGTACTGGCGCAGTAGCCAAGATGAAGATTTCCTAAAGGCTATTGCTGAGGCTTGTGCGTACGACGTACCAATTAAAAATAACAAAAGCGGCGAGAAAACAAGGTTAGTTAAAAATTGATTTAGTAAAGTTTTTTTTGTGCTTGCTGAGTTTTATACCCATGACATTTTGGTCATGAACGGCAAAAAAGAAGCATAATTTAAGTTTGATACGTAGTAAATCTGCGCTAATATGGACAACTAGTTTCTACTCTAATGAAGGATGATGATTTATCTGCATTAGACACTGATAAAGTAATTTAAAATTAGCATGATTTATTATTAAATCCATTAAATATCATTAGGATGATAGTTTATCTGCATTTCAAATAATTAAAATGCTTGAATTAATTCAAAATTATTCTTTTGATCCCCAGGCTTGAAGTACCAACTGACTCTGAAACCATCGATCCTGGCATTAAGACTCAGGTGCAAGTTGAAGAACCGGAGGAAGTTCAGAAGATCCTTGAGGACTCAATACCTCATCCTCTGTACAATGGTAATCAAGAAGATGATGACATTGACGACAGCCAGCACTTTGAAGGAAAGCCGCCATATTCCATTAGTCGATCAATTGACATTGCTACAGGCGAAGGGTGCAAGATACCCTCAGCTCCCAACATTCGGCATGCATCAGACAGCTTCAGTAGCGATTCAACGTCTCTTGCTAGCCGTTCTTTTGATGTATCCGAGTTTGAAATTCATGCTGCGGGTTACAGTTCTGAAAGCAGTGGGCCATTGTCATCACGCTCAGGTGAACTCGGCTTTGACGCTCCTGACCCTGGTACTAGAACGCCTACATCTGATATCCAGTCACTCTACCATCTTCCAGACGCCAGGAAACAAACAGACATCAAGAAAGTGCTTGTTGTGGATGCACGGTCCTACACGAACGCTGTTGCCAACAGAGCACGTGGAGGAGGCTTCGAGTATCCCGAATATTACAGCAGATCTGATATTCAATTCATGAACTTGGACAACATCCATACTGTCCGAAAAATGCATCAGACTCTTTCAAACATCGTGGCTAATGTTCCTGACACCACAAGCTGGCTGTCAGCAGTTGAAGGATCACGCTGGCTCTGCTATTTGTCTCAGCTCCTCAAATCGGCTATAATTGTTAGTAATGCAATCGCTGTAGAAGGAAGACCAGTCGTTGTTCACTGTAGTGATGGCTGGGATAGGACTCCTCAAATCACTGCTTTGGCTCAAATTATATTGGATCCATATTACAGGACTCTTCAGGGCTTCGAGGTGTTGGTAGAGCGAGAGTGGGTCGAGTTTGGCCATAAGTTTACGGACAGATGCGGTTACAGTGGTGGAAGCAACGGCAGTGAACGTTGTCCTGTGTTTCTGCAGTGGCTTGACGCCGTACATCAGCTACTCCATCAATTCCCCCAAGCATTCCAATTTAACCAAGCATACCTTGTGAAACTTAGTCAACACATCTATAGTAACTTATTTGGAACTTTTCTCTGCAATACTTCTCAGGAACGTGTTGTGAATGAGCTGCAGCAACGCACATACCTTGTGTGGTCCATCTTCAACTTCAACACCGAACGATACATTAATTACTTCTATAACCCTACGAAGCAGGTGCTTTCTCCTGCCTATCACACCAAGGATTTGAGACTTTGGGCTGCCGTCTACAGATCCTCTCCTCTTGCACACGCTGACGACCTCAACACCTCTGCTTCTTTCGGCAACCAGCCATCCACTCTCGACCTGTGTCCGGAGCCTACCAGTGACCACGATACAACATTGCCTGGGGATCTTGTGAAGACCCGTTCATGTGATGACCTGACACAGCAGCCACAGCTGTCTCTCGTCCGTCACTCGTCAGATAGCAACCTCAAAGACAGCTCGACGAATCTTGCGATGCTCAGCTCAGCCATCGGCAATGAAATTTTCCATACAGATGAAAACGAAGAGACTATAGAAATGTCAAACCTTGACACTCGACTGCTTCGGATTGGTGATGGTGCCTCGATGCGGCCACGTCTGTACAGCAATCATTTTGATGTTGACACAGATGTTGACCAGCACGTGATGAACGGGAAAATGTGCGATGGAGAGGCTGATGTTACTCTTGAAAAGCTTATCCCCGTGTGCAGGTGTATTGAAAAAGAAGAACGAAAGCGAAACTTGTGTGACTGTGCGGACGATTGCAACGCGTCTCAGTGTAGCGTTAACATGTCCTTCAAAAACCTCATGATGCTTTCAAACCCATCTGACAACTTTTCAGCCTTGCCTAGGGAAGTTTATGGCATTCCGGAAGCCAGCAAGCGTTGTTCTGAAGTTGCTTCTGAAATTTCCAACGGAAGTATTGAGAAAGCCATTGAAGCTGACGAGAATGGAGTGGTCACTTCGGATGAGGAGCTAGACCAGAATCTGGCTGCCATCACCAATGGTTTTAGTAAGCTCAAGATAGACACAAGAATGCACAAGAGTGACTCAGACGTTGGAGATACGATGAAGTGTGAATTTTCAGTACAAGGCCGAGAGCCTGGCGCTAAAAGAGGAAGCACCGACACTCTGATCTGTGAAGGAAATATCTGTGATGACTGTAATGGCGTTGAGCTCAGCAACTGCAGCCTTCATCTTCACTGCTGTGGCTCCAGCAAATTTACACCAAAAAGCACTGGAAATTCCAACAGTGCTTATGGACTTGACGAGGAAATCGTTGAAAACCTCATGAGAAAAAAGCTCCAGCATACACAAGCGCTGTCCAATGGAGCATTCCAACACCAAGCAGGTTGCCGGCACCAAACTAGTGGTTGTCGTAAAGAACCTCAAGTTTATCACCATCACATTCACGGTGCTGATGAACAGAACTCAGGATCCAGTTGTTCGGTGTGCGTGAATAGTTCAAGGATATTAGCAGACGTGGAGCTTGTAATGCAAAGTGGCAGCTTACAAGCAACGCGACGTAACAGCGCCAGTGAAGCTTGCTCATCGTCTGCCATGGCAAGGTCCGGCACCGAGAATAGCAAGACTTACAACTTCGCTAACAACAATAACGTTGAGGGTGGCAGTGGTTGCCACAGTGTGCCGAGTGGCTCAATAAATGGTGGCAGTGCGAGTGGCAGCAGAGTTGCCTCGAGCAAATCCACTCCTGGACATTCTAGGAGTCCGTCTTCAGGCTGCCCCTCGCACGGAGTTCCTATCCAGCCTCCTGTGTTGCCTCCTGGCGAGGATGAGAGGCAAGTGTACTACTGAGGTGTCTCTCGTGTCTCCTCTGGTAGCTCATGTAATAATTTTAGTTGAAAAATTTATTACCTCAGTGGAATTATACATTGTAATGTCCTGTAAAGTATATGAAGTGATGATGATTGTTACTTTCTCGAGCTTCGTTGAGTGTTTTTTCAGGCATATATAGTAACTATTTTCCAAGTTATGAATCCTCACGATTGCCATAAAACTGCGTAATACAGATATGAATACATGAGTAGTAATTTGCTTGTATTTCATTGACTGTCGATGGCAATGATGTAAACAGGTTTGATATGAGCTTGTAATCATCAGATATTGCATGCTAGTGTTTACTCCTTATTTTCGAAACGCCCCACGTTCATTTTAAATGCAGATAACATCAGAATGCCCACCATGTATTCTACTTAATTACTTTCCTTTGAAAAGAGGGGCGTAGTTTATAGTTGATACTATCTTTCATGCTGGACATCCATTAGAATCGTGAAAATAATGTGTATAACTAGCGTAGGACTATTAACATTTAAATTTTACATTTTTAAACGTTTTATTAACATAGCGTAACATTTACAGAGGAGTATTCTCGCGCAGCAGTAGCAGCAGCAGTGGTGGAGGAGGAGGGGGGTGGGGAGGGGGTGTTGACGGGGTGGCGGAGGTACGAGATGACGTGCAAGCGATGGTGCATCAGCTCCTCACGAGGCATCAGGTATATTGATAAATACTCTTTTTTTTTTATATAGGCTAACATTGGACCAGATAACACCCACGTCCTACGATGACTCGGTTTTATAAATTTTATCGCATTTCGTGATATTCTCCGGCATCGACATCACCAATACAATGCGTAGGAACGTAGATGAAATAGAATTGTTTAAAACAATGCTATTATGTTTGACAAACGTTAATGGTTTCATTGTAGATTCAGTTGAGCTTACAACTCAGGGATGATGCATACGTTAGAACTAATGATCAAAAGTATTGATCAATTAATACAAATGTCTCTGAATATTGTGATTGTTTTATGCTCGGCAGGCTGAAGTATCGAATCTGCGCGACCAACTGGCGGTGACGCAGAGAGCACTGCAACAGCAGCTGCAGCACACGGCACATTGCAGCACCGCGCGCCAGCTCACTGCTGCCGCGCACGACCTCGACCTTGTGAGTCAAGCCTCACCAAATGGTTCAAGCGCCAGCCAATGACAACGCTTATAACTGAGTTAGCATTGAGTTGTATTGTATTCAAACATATTTATATCAAAATGATTGAATTGGAGTTTAAAGTTTGTAATAAATATCCCTAGAACGCCTCTGTAATCGATTTTTAAGCTGTGCGTTTGAAAAAATCGTTTCTTGAAATTACCTAACTAATGCCCAGCATATTAATCACTTTTAAAGGATATGAAAATAGATTGACTGGAAGCATAGAAGCATGATACCTACATTGGTAGCCCTAAGCCCAACCTAGGCTTGCCTAGAATACATTAATAAATTATTTTAAGGATGAAGTTTTATCAACGCTCCCCTTCCAGTTTCAAGGAAATTATAATTTTTAATCATTTCAATCATTGATTATCACTCTACCGCCTGACATTAGTAACCGGATCATTACGGCGGAGATTGACATACTGCGGTGGAGGGTTAGAGCGGTAATTTTCAATCGTCCATCCACAGTTTCGTAGTGGCTCATGATGCCAGAGTTAAGAACAAAATGGTAGAATCACTTTATGTCCGAAGCGATAGGTGGCGTAGAGCCATGTTAGATGATCCTTCTTGTGGCAGTCAACGACCGCACCTGTAAATAAACGTCAACAAATTATAGCTTTTGTTTCACACATTTTCGTTCACCATTTGCAATAGTAAAATATATGACCTATGTTAATCGTTAATTATACCAAATGCCTCGTCAATAGTCATAATCTAAACATATTCATGATTTTATCACGAATAGAATTCAGTGGGCGAATCTGCGAACTCGTTAAGTTCTTGCGGTGGTGGTAGCGTCGAATCTGGTGGCATATCGGACGCGTCGTGGGAGAACCTCGTTCCTGACGACCCCCCAACGACACACGGCTCTCGTGATTGTGAAAACAACGGCACCGTGCCCCCGGGGGTCACCATTATGGGCCGAGTGCCCACCCTCTGGGTCCCTGATCACACCGCTAACTTCTGTCATTCTTGTCACGCCAAGTTCTGGGTTGGACTTCGAAAGCATCATTGCAGGTTAATTGTCGCATCTGTGAAATTTGGTAATACGCGACTGAGTTAGAATAAATATGAGAAATCATGAAGATACAAGTAGTGGCATTGCAGTAGTCAGTGAGAGTACTAGTTAGGATTTCATTTCTTGGAATACCTGCATTTCCTTCACTTTTATTTCAGCTATTTATTAGCTTTGTACCAGGGCAACATGCAATTATTTATCGATAAGTTCTACACGTAATAACGCGTAATTATGTTGTGCAGGAGCTGTGGCGGGGTATTCTGTAGCAATTGTTCTGGCCAGTCAGCGGCGGTGCCCCGGGAACATTTCTACCAACCAGTGAGAGTGTGCCGCTCCTGCTACTCTACGCTGCATCAACATGTGGCTCCAGCACCGAGCACCATCTCTTGTATTGATGGCGGATCAACTACTGACGCGTTCGCGTCAGAATTATCTGGTGAAAATACAACTCGGAACTCCACATCTCAGTCAAGCTCTGCATCGGGATCAGCTACTATAACACCGGTGAATACTCCCAGAAACGGTTCTATTTGCAGTAGAAATGGTGACAACGCAGCCTTGAGCTTCACAGGTGCAAGTGTTTATATGAGAAGATCTGGTTTGACCGAGCAGTTCTCGCCATTGTCGAAGTGTAGTCGCGTCGCTGGCCCTGTGTCATCAAGCCCTAATGGAAGCACGGGCTGTAGAGGCAGCTGCAGTAGAGTTAACTGACAGAGGGTACTCCAGAAGACCAGGTCTTGTGACGATGCAAAACTTGCCATTTCTATTCATCATAAATCTGCAATGAAACATTTATGCGAGTTTGATTCCAACACGTGCTTGTGTAAAGTAGGAAGCAGGAAAGTCAGTACCAAAATGTGTTCAAATTTAAGTAAAATAAGCGTGAAACAACGTAACTTGTGTACGCCGAAGGTTTCGTTGTGTCCCGTAGTAACAGGAGAAAAGTTAAAGCATTGCATTTTTGCTGTACCTGATTCAAAGCATGGCTTTGGGCTTACAAGTTCGAGTTATAGAATATATCCATCACAACATCGAAAACAAAAGAAGCCATTAGAATTATCTGCTAAAATTACCGCACGATATCTACACGGGAAAGGCTGTAACAGTACCTTAAACCTGATTGAAGCTCCTCTCCGCTGTCCTATAGTCGGCTGTGATTCGCCAGGTGAATGTCATGTCATCGTTGACAAACCAAGCCATTCCAGAAAATATGACGGAAAATTTTTAGATGAAATTTATTGTAATTCACACCAAATTCGTTATTCGTTCTCTAATCAGAGGCCTGGGCTAGGTTCTTCATGTACTGTAAAGTCCATCCATCATGAAAACTTGAAGGGAACTGCAACTAAATGCATAGGTAAAGTGAGTTGCGTTCTGTGCGGACTCGCCGCAACTACCACGAATTCTAATCTCAATGAAGACTTTCGCTGGCAAGACAGGATTCAACCTCACCACTGCGACACGTCATCCATCATCCAGAGAAATGACGCGGAAGTATGTAGAAATTATGACGTAAATAACGAGAAACCTCAAATGAAGTTACCATCGTCCATTAATCCGACGCAACCGACAGCTACACTAAAACCAGTAGCTCTTCTAGCTAAGATAGTGCCGGTGATGTCCGATGAATTAAATTTATCCAATGCAAATGGCGAAAATGGTGACTCGTCTGCGGCCAGTGATGTGCCTGGTTATGACAGCACCGAGAGTGATCCGCAGTTGAGGCTTCATGATACGTCGTCCGACTGTGAGAAGCACGAGGCTAACAAAAAAATCACCACCAGTTGCACACTTCTCCCTATGATGGACAGTATATCTGACGAAATTGATCAAGCTAGTACGAAAGATAACACGAATGATGCACATATTGAAGTCAGTAATGTGAATGATCATGCATTGTTTGACGTTAACCCTGTGAACGCAAAGCCTCGTTCCGGGGAGTCCATCGTAATTGTATCAAGTAGTGAACCCATTTGTAGCATCAAGAGCCCCTCCAGCAGTGTAATTACCTCGTCAGCCACCACAATTTGCCCCAGCAGTGGCAAGTCGTTCCTCATGAGATTACTGAGTTCGAACAGATTTACAGCTTCAGTGGCCTCGCTGAACACAGAACCTGCTCCTGTTACTGCTGCAGATCCCTCGCCAGTCGCTGCACCTGCTCAATTAACGGGACACGACGTCGTTGAGAATACACAAAGGACAGACGAAGATGCGCATAAATATGAACAAGGATTTTCAGCAGTGGCTCAGGAAAATGATGAAAGTGAATCCAGGGAAGTTTATGTTAATGATTCAAAATGCAAACGCGTCTCTGCTTGTAGCGGTAACACTGTGCTGTGCAAGTACGCGGTCAGTCGCAAGTGCGGAATGGAAGAAACAAGGTTCAGTACCACCAAAGAGCACAAGAGTAATGCGCGTTTGAATATCAATGCCCCAGCTAACTAAACATCACTACAGGACAAACTCCAGACATTAGGCGGTATTTTCATCGTTTATCTCTGTATTTGAAAATTGTGTTATAGCTTTATAAAGAATTCAAGCGCTCTACGTTTAAATAATGGATTTACTCCCAAGCTTAAGCGTCCTAAAATTTTGTTCAGCAGGCAGATGCCTATTGCAGCTGATAATATTTGCTTCGTAATTTGTCATAAGCCTTAGCTCCATCAGAAGCACCAAAAATGATTCAGTTCATGCTTTATCAAAAAAAAAATAATTGAAAATGAATGTATTCCGCGAATGAGGAACTTCAATCTTTATTTTGCTCAGTAAATCCGTAGTTAATTTTAATGGTGCATGAGACTGGACTAGTTAATATTTTATTTATGTTCATTCGCTTTAAGCTCTATCTGCTAAGAAAATTAATTGTTAACTTAAGAACGTTTCTTTAATTATTTTAGTGACCTAATTCCATTATGCTTAACCATAACCAGCATGCCAATACCTTCACTAAACCCTACAACATACATCGGAACTCGCAGACATCAAGTGAATCACTATCACTGGACACTAGGATTTGATTAAGTGCTGTCGGGACAAGAGATCAAAAGAATAACCTTATTTTCTCGAGTTCTTTACTCAGAGGTAAATTTAAATGTCATATGATTTATGCATCATCTTTGGCATAGCAATTTCAGGCCTTTCAGTCATACCATTTTTATGAAAAAAAAAAACTCACTTATACGTACAGCAAATCAGAGATTACCTTTCTATGTCTAGTGTTGAGAACACGGCGTGTTAACTGTGATGAATAGTTTCTCGAGATGGCGAGCGTAGCCGCCATAACGGCAGTACCGCAGTGAGAGTGGTATGCTGGTGATATCTATACATAGACTTCTAACGGGCTGTGTTGTTTACCGACCGTCAGAGTAGAATTGTTGATAATCTTATTCGTGTAGCTGTAATTAATGATGAGATGTTAGCGTCGGGCTAGCGAAGAAATAGTTCTAGTTTGTTGGACGGTCAACCTGACAAAAAAGCCAAGATTTTTTTATTTCCTTTAGTGTACTTAATGAGACTTTTAATTCATCTCTCAATCATTCACTTGAATACATAAATCCGACTGATATTTCGAAATATTGTCTTCTGAATTGACCTTCCCTAATTATTTTATTCAGACTTTACGAAACGAAATTTTCCTCTGGAAAAGAACAACTGTTCATTTTTAGATCGAAGTGTAGCGCAAGATTTTGAGAAGCAAGGCCTTGTCACATCCTACTTGTGTATTCTAATCGTGTACAAACTCAAGTTTTTGTTGCGTGTGGGAATATCCCTGAGATTTCTATCATGACGTTTAAGCCTATTTGGTTTAAGTATTCAATGCATGTATTTACTGTCTGTCGCCTCTTGTTGAGTTAGAAGAATTATCTAGTTACATTAATATTACCTTTCTTCTGCAGATGTTTGTGTACACTAAACTAGGTTTGTGTGTGCGCGATTGATGCTTTTCATATTAATAGCTTTATACTGAGGGAGTTAGTACCGTAGTTATATATAATTATAATGTGGGAGACATTGTTAATTTTTTTAGAATATTTTTCTATGCTTGCTAATTTTCAACACTCCTCGACGTCGTAATAGATATTATTATTGAGGTTACATTGATGCTTGTTGCTTACGTATCCGCGTGCCCTGAATGAGGTGCTATTACCATGCGTGGGGTACCCGCATCGTCCTAACGCTGTCGTGTGCGCACACTAGTTTCATCATGGAAATTATGAAGTGTACGTACGTACAAGATTGTGGTCCGATAATTATCGGAAATTAAGATGATGCATGATGCAAAATCTGTGTGTCTATGTACCACCTCATTCTACCTCTCACCTGTGTTTACTCATACCCATGACTGGCAAATGTTGTGAATCTTAATTTCAGGTATTGGGTGGAGCCATTGCCATACCAGGTTATAGTTGATGCAATTGTCCTACGTAGCAAATTAAAACCCGTTCGTCTTGGAGTCGTCTGAGAAATTTTTTCGAAAAAGGTGCACCATGTGATTGTGACTGCATTCACTGAAATGACATTGCAATGGTAAAATTTGCCCTTTGCATGCTCCTAGGAATTTTTAGTCAACTTGCTCTTGGTGTTTGAATGTAGGTGGTGTTTCGGATTTTAAACTGTGGCCCATGCATGAAATTTCATTGGTTTGCGTTTGTTGTTTGATAAAGATTTCAACTTGATCTTCTTGAGAAAAAGCCTCAGACTTTCCTAGAGTAAATAGAAATTGGTGTCACTTGATAGAAGTGCGGACGTGAGTTCCTAGACGTGTATCATCTTGCTGATTTCATTTCAGTGACAGATTATAGTTTAAAATTTCCTCGTGATCATGATCATAGTTTTGTGCTCTAGAAAGTCTATTCAAATGGAGCCAGTCTGTCGTAATTACCCTATAGATCGGAGTTACTCAGGGATTACACCAGCGGGTTCTTACACAAGCACTTATTTTTTCCAAAGTTTCGTACCGCGAGTTTTTCCGCGGAATGGGAAATAGGATATATATTTTATATATCCTATACGGATATATTTTATAGTCAATCTTTCATTTGCAATGAAAATTCTGGAGTAACTCATAATGACTTAAAATGAAATGTATTCTAGTTGGTAATCAACAATGGTTTTCTAAACATTTAAAGGTGAGCGGTCTAAATTATTCTATACACGCTACGTTTATCGTCAGTATGGTTCTCATTGTAAGTGCGAAATATGTCCACAAAATCTGTTCGGCCTGCTTGTAAGCCTGTTCGTGACGTTTGTTGTAAAACAGAGTGAGTCTATTGTTACTCAATGATTTTGCACCAATTGGTACACCATAAAGCAATGAACGCAAATTAATCTTTTTGCCTGTATCTACAAACAAGATTAAAATAGTTCTCACATTATCCCGAAAAGCCTCTTACGTCAACCATAATGTAAACTGCCCGAATAAAACGAGGGACGGACGCTTTCCAGAAAAAAACCTTGCTTATTTACCGCACGTTTTCACATAACTAAATATAAGCTGAGCTTGGTTTTAGATATACTCTAGTCCGTAGACGCTGTACTCCTGATTAGTAAACTTGTGCTGAATGAACTCTGTTTAACCCTTCTACACAAGACCTTAATTGATTTGCGAAGATGACCTTCTAATACTCTAAGAAAACCAATTTCCCCAAAATGCGCAGTTATGACAAACCCGATGCCTTCCTTCGAAGAGTGTACGCTTGGTGTATTTCTCAGCTCCGCTTTGGACTGGAACATCGCATGCGTTTCCGAAGGTTACTGTTTCGCTAATGTCTTGGAAAATTTGTTTGTTTCTTTTTGTTGGGCAGCTTCATTAACATGAGAAACGCACACGACTCAACTGAACCACTCAATTCGTCAGGATACCCATCACTTTCTGACAGACATCGCATATCAACCATCTCGACTTCACCAATCTATCAGTAAACGCGAATATTCCTCGAAAAATACCTGCCTTTTTGAACTAACGCGCACATATACAGATAAATACGAAGAGCATCAAGCTTACCTCATTGATGGCAATGCCTGCAAATAGTCGAACTTGTTTCAGCGCCAGGGTGCCAAGGTTAGCCCGAAAGAAGCCACGAGTTGATCCCGACGGACCTGGTGAGAAAAAGAAAATATGGAGAAAATGGTGTAAAACGTGGCGCTTTCATGCTGTTTTGTGCAGTCTTACAAAATCAATAAGAACATAAATATATCCAATGTTGAAAATCTTTACTGGATTGTAAACGAAATGAGATTTCCAGGTTCATTCGATGAATAATGGATCAACTCGACTGAAAAAGCCGACAGCATATATTCTCACCGAGTAAATATTGAATGTTTGCCACAGCAACACAGTTTTAGAATAAACATCCTGCGCCTGGTTATGCATCAATTAAGAATAAATTAACAATTTTGATCATATCCGATAACGGTTGATTACTGCTAGACTTACCGGACAGTCCGTATTCCTCCTAATCAATAAATTTACGACCCGGATTTTTTTACAAGTTCACATCAAAGCCAGTAAAATGAAATTATAAATGGGCAAATTTAAGAACGATGCAAAATCGAGAATTGCATTAGAAATCCACTGAAAATCCCCGTACTTCTTACCGTAGTTCGTAAACACCGGAAAGAGTCCATGTGGCGATAAGGGTAATAGCAACAGCTGGTAAACATGCTACGATTCTGCTCAGGTCAACAGAAAATCATTTTACTGGTGGTGCCAACTAGGACAAGGAAAAGTAGGTAAACATGAAAAAAATAAGTCGAGAAATTATTGAAACCAACTAAAAATTAATATAAAATAGTTAAGCATAGAAGCCTCATGCTGTAAAATATAGGAAAGTATTAACGGCTGAAGGCAAAAAGCTAAGCTTACCGAAGACCGCCCTCGTCAGAAGCCATAAGCGTCGTAAAGAAGTGCGATCTTCATAATATCGTGTTGACTAAATATTTCAAGATTCAGATCACGTTGCACTAAGAAGGCCATATTTTAGATTTCTGAAAGCCGCTACTTCACTTTAAATATTGACACAAAATAGCAGTCACTGAATATTTGAATAGATGTTATTACTATTATTATATTATATTTGAAATTATTTTATTTGAGTAATATTTGAAAGATGCGAGATAAAGCTATCTCTATGCAGCAGAACTGTTAACAACTGCAATGGAAGAAAATTTCCCGTAAATAAATATTAGAACTTTTTACCGCAGCGCAGACGAAAACGATACAAAGAATTGCAAACTTTGCATCCCATGAAAATACTACTTTGATCGTTTTGTAGCCCTCTTTCAAATGAAAACTTTAGAGCAGACACTGCAGAATGTTTTCCGCATCAAATTCACATTGCTTATTAGAATGCGTCATTTAAAAGCTGATCAACACCAAACCAGAGGCCCAACGAACTTGCAGGCACCACCACAATTCAATCCAATCCAATGGGTTCAACCCCTGATGGGTTCAAGCTAGGCAAGCTTTCCATAAAATTGACAAATATTAATCTAATTTTCATTCAGAGGTGAAGCAGCAGGCGGATGCTTCTCTCTGGGCTCACCATAAAGACTACGGCCTGCCGCTGCCGCTCTCACAATAGCAGTTGGCGCACGCTTGTGTGGTTATAGTCATATGCGGTGGTAATTAATAAATAATTATATAGGTTAAAATTTGAATTTAAAAGGGGACAAACTGATGGGAGGAAATTATGCCATGTGTTCAAGAAAAAATATACCTTTTCAACCTACCATATAGCACGTTGATATACACTGCGAAGGAACTATTGATTAGAATGATAGAGTTATAGTTGAAGCAAGTCATCTCTAAAATATTTTTTATATTATATAATTTTAGATTGGTGAATTAAAATATTTGTATGCAAAATAATAATATTCGGTAGAATTAAAAATCGCACAATAGATAAGAAAGTGCTGCCATTGGATAAAATGATAAATATCTGAAAATAATGCCATGATAATCAATTTATTTTTCAGAAGGAAAAGACGACAATATGATGATAGTAAATTGTAGCTTGATTTTACTGATGGCAGTTCTGATACAAGGACAGTTCCAGTCCTCCATTCGACCTCGGCAGTGCGATGGGGTCGTCTACATGAAGGTAATATTCGTTTTCTTCCTCTTAATATTATGCTCAATGGAGTTCAATAAAATATAACTTTAATCCGTTATAAACGAAATCATTGTGTGATTTAGATTACCTATTAGACCAGTGTTTCCCAAACTTTTTCAGGCTGGCCCCCCTTTGGCTCCCTAGTGAATTTCTAGCGCCCCCCACAGACATACGCCTCTTTTTTGAAATTTAGTACGCTGCAATTTTAAAAGATAAAGTTTAAACACAAAGTGTATTTCACAAATATAACCCAATTTAGTGAACCAATATGTTTTTCAGCTGTTTTAATTGTTTCAGCACTAGAAACCTAGGACGTCGCGGGCGAATTTACGGCCGGACTCGTGGCCGGTCTCACGATCTCCAAATTCAATTAGCAAGTAATATCTCCCAAACTAATGAACGCAGCTCTATGAAATTTGGAACACGTATTCACCAAAACCTAACGGAGATGTTTAGCTCGTAAATTTTTTTCTAATTTCACCTTCATTGCTGAGTTACACGCGTATATTGCGAAACAGGCCGAAATTCGCAGTGATCAAAGAATTTCTTCCAAACTATTGGACAGATTTGAACGAAATTTTGAATATACATTCCTAACTACCGAACGGTGATTTTTTAGCTTTAATTTTTTTCGGTTTTACCTTCGTTTGCGAGTTTTTTTTCCATTTCACTGTCATTCTTGATTTCACACTTCCTTATATTCGGCCCGTATGGCCGGGTAATTTGTCACTCAAATTCGCGGCGATCAAGAAATTTCATCTAAACTACAAAACAGATTTCAACGAAACTTTGAATATAAATATGCAACCTCTTAACGGTGATGTTTAGCTCGTGACAATTTTTCTATTTTGCTTTCGTTCGCGAGCTATAAAGATTTAGGAGGAACGACCGGCTTTTCTGCCGGCCGGTTTAACCAAGAGCCTTATACGTATAGCCGTATAACTCGCATACGAAGGCAAAACGAAAAAATTGTAAACATAACCATTGCTGAGGTTAGGTATTTAAATACTCAATTTCGTTCAAACCTATTGAGTAGTTTGAAAAAATTTCTTGATTACTGCGAATTTAAGCACGTACTGCTGTTTAAATCACGAATGTAAGTGAAATAAAAAAAATCGCGAACGAAGGCACAATAGAAAAATTTTTCACGAGCTAAACATTAACGTTCGGTAGTAAGGACTGTAAATTCAAAATTTCGTTGGAATCTGTTCAGTAATTTGAAAGAAATTACTTGATCACTGTGAATTTTGGCCCGTATTGTCATATAACTATGGCAAAAACAAACGTACGATGGCAAAATTCAAACAAGTTTCACGAGCAAAACATTATAGTTAGGTCCTAATGAATACGTGTACTAAGTTTCAGCGAGTTAAGTTAATTAGTTTTGGAGATATTCCTTGATCATTGAATTTGGAAATTGGCCGCGAGTTAATTGGCCGTGAGACGAGCCGTTAATTTGTCCGAGACGTACACCCAAGAGAAGTTAAAAAGACAGATCTGGTGAAAAAACCATGGCTGGGAGTCGTGTGCTGCATGTGTTGTGTACAAATAATCGTCAAACAAACGTTCGAACTTCTGACATTGACTTCGGACTACCGCCCCCTACCACCCTCTTCTTCCTTACCGCCCCCCAAATTCTTTCCACTGCACCTAGGGGGGCGATATCGCCCACTTTGGGAACCGCTGTATTAGACCATGCATTTTATTACATATTACCAATGCTAAATACCTATTACCAATGAGATCATATTATTATTACATATTATATTAGATAATAGATTATTATTATAAAACCAACGATTGCGCATTAATAACTTGCTTGCTCCATACAGAATTAACAGAAATGTACCACTTTAGCGAGGTTTCTATTGATCTACTTTGAAAATTACACAGGAAAATGTTGCAAGAAAGTATATATAAAAAATTAGGAAAGCGCGCCATTTTTAGTATCTGAGGCGTAACTTTTATATATATATATATATATATATATATATATATATATATATATATATATATATATATATGCTCATGTTGTAATTCTTTGGAATGACCAGAGTCGGTGTTATTTTGGAACGGTTGGCTGATGATTGCTGATGGACAGTGAAAGAGTAATATATATCTCTTCTGGAAGAGATTTCAATTCACTAAATATCAGCTTTAGGGGCAGGGCAGCCCAGTGGTTACAGTTTAGAGTACCGTACTAAGATTGAAGCAGTGAGTTGTGGGTTCAATCCAAGCTACCTGCAACAGTTCTGGTCAGACGGCGAGGTGACCGGGCGGTTGAGCACAGCAAAATTTGACTAATGAGGTGCATGTTCCAGACCCGCAACAAGCTGTGCAAATTCTGCGATGTTAAGAATAGGCGGCAGGTCTGATAGCCTAACACTGACCCCGCTATTACCATTACGGTAAGGGTCCTGTTAACATACCTTGCTCTCCTAAACATTCTATGGTTGACTCGTACAAACATCTCTGCGCAGATGACCCCTCACCAGAGGATGTACGTACAGTACGAACAGTTCGCAACGAATGTTTCCCAGCTGGACGAGATCTCAACTTGCTTCTGGATGATGGTTGACAATCCTCTTAGGCCAGCTACCATGCTCAACTATGCCTGTGAGTTGTTTACCAGCTACCATGCACAACTATGCCTGTAAGTCGTTTACTAGCAACCATGCACAACTATGCTTGGGAGTCGATTACCTGGTGCTATGTTTATACCAAGTCATCTCCGCTGGTGCTATAGACTACTTTGCTCATGAGTAACTTTCTAGCTGAAAAGGCCATGTATGGATTCATTCTACTTAGGGGCATGAACTTTAAATATCCCAATTGTTTGAATAAGACTGTTCTAATGAAGTTTTGTAAAGGCAACAAGGTACACTAACTTTTTTCACAAAGGCTGCTAACAACCTAAGCTGCATTTCCACTTATTAATTGTCTAACATCAACTCGTGCAGTGGACGAAGAGGTCAACACCGACAACATTACGTTGCAGTATCGCGGCTCAGAGTCGCTTTGGACCCTGGACATTAACGGTCAAAATGTGTACAGAAGTAAAGCCCGTCGTCTCCAGGCTCGTATGTGGTCACATTTCTGCCACTCCTGGAGTGGAGAAACGGGCGAGTGGTCGGTATGGCAGAGTGGTCAGCTCGTCGAGTCTGGAATCAACAAGGCAGTGAGTTGGACTATCGAGGAGTAAACCATCTGTGAATTCTATGATTAGGACCTCGTCAAAAGAACTTAGTTTCGTGGTATACAGGTGCGTCGTGCATGGTGCAGCATTTGTTCGAATAATGTGGACTCGAGACTTGACGACTCGACTTTTGAACCTAATAGGGGGATGTTGTAATAGCTTTGGAGACTGGAGAGCTCAGTTCATTACTCGGTGTCGTTGTAGGGCGGCGCGTGGCAGGCATCGAAGGTGATAGCTTGGGCGGTGTCCAAAGAAAACTCCGGGTATGTGTTTCCTGGAGAGATGCTAGTAGAAAAGTGGCTAATAATTTGCATGTATGTAAAAACCCCTTATAAACAGCAACAATAAATGAACGATCCCACTTCACAAGAAAATTCACAAACTCAAAAAATACAAGTCAGGGTGAACTCGAGACAGCTTGACGGGACAATCATATGTTCAATAAAAGTGCACATAGAAGCTGAAATTGACTATCATTATTATTTCTCTTTATTATTGAGGTCACAGGAAGAAAATGGGACCAAATAGTTTAGAGACCCTTGGCAGGATTTTCACATCGGTAGAAGCTAGTAGTTTTCATCTGAAACCAAAATACTTTCACTCCTGAATGGATAGATTATCATGGAGACCCATGGTTTCCCTCATGCAAAATATGAATCTTTATTGGCTAGACACTCTGACAAATCTTTGGGTTTTGCCCTTCGTACGGATTATATTATGAACCAACCATTTTAGATGAGTTAATCTCACAGAATCGTAAAGTAAAATTTGGTTGCCAGAGCCGCGGTTGGAAGATACCTGCAGGCGGCGTGCTGGTAACAGGCCAGCACCAAAATACCATCGTGAACAACAGGGGCATGGACAACGGCGAAGGCTTGGAGGGCAGTCTTACTCTCATGAGCGTCTCAGACGAACATCTCTCCACTGACCCCAGTGAGTCGATACATAAATATTTATTTAATAAAGAACAGACTCAAAATTAAATTTCAGTTTAAGCTGATTTCTGAAGAAAATCATAATATCACCTAAAATAACCTCGCACACCCTCCCCTTCCATGGCACATCTTTAAACTCTCTATGAACCACCGTCTTCTTAACGTATCGAAAATGTTACTGTAACGGCTGATCGCACGCAATTATTCTTTTTGCAAAACGAGGTCTTATAGTTGCTAAACTGTGAGCATTGCGAAGCCACGGCGTAGCCGAGACGTGTCGTGCATCGTCGTGAGAGTAGTTCAGACTTCAGAGTCTTCTCCTCGTTCAAATTGCGGTACAACATCAAATTCTTATAAATTAAGCGATCTCAAACCTTTTTCAAATTTAAGCTTTGCTACTAATTATCGTCCATCCTGTTACATTACAAGAAAATTGTGGTTTGCTGCTACAATATTGGAATCCAATTCAGTGGATTCGGCACACGTCGTTCTCTACAATTCTGTTAAATAATAAGAAAAAGACAATTTGCTGATAGAATAATGGAATCCAATTCAGTGGGTTCGGCATGCGTCGTTCTCTACACTGATAATCAAATTCCTGCAGAATCAAGACGGTACGTGGATCAAGTTTCAAAAGATTGCTCGCCGCGCGCTCGTGGAGAGATCGCCGACTGGCTGAACACTCCCAGGCTGGGGTACGGCGGAGTGAGGTCCTCTCGCGCACAGCCAGTCTGTGGCAACTTCTGAGTTGACCGCGAATTTAAACATACGTCTAAACACTTCTGGAAATATTTTAATTTTGGAAATTTTAATATTTCTATGCAATAGAAATATTCAAATTTCATATATAAAAATATTCAAATTTCATATATAGAAATATTCAAATCAAATAGAAATATTCAAATATTTCTATGCAATTGAAATATTCAAGTTGTTTTCAGAGAACCAAAAATTTTATGATAGATTGGAAATACCTTTAGCGTTTTAACCTGTTCAAATATTATTGATTGTGCGAGTATGTAGGGAATAATACTTTCAAATGTAGCTCAATAAAATTATAACACGGAATAATTTTTTCATGAAATCCTGTGCATATCGCGCAATGTGAAGGCCTTGACAGTGTACATTACCTGGATGTTTCTACCGTTGTATGACTGGGTGGATAGCTAGAGGTCAGCATAGCCCAAGTCCACAGTGCGATTCATATACCTTCCCGAGCGTAACGCAGCCGAGCATCTTCACGGCTTTTGACACAAAGCGCCCACCACAACATCGCCGTTCAGTCACAGGCACTGGTTCACAGCGCCGGAGCACAACTGGCCGGAGCGCAACAGGCCCTACCGTAACATGCTACTCCTAACGTAACCTAACCTAACCTGCGCCTGTTGCGGTAGGGCCTGTTGCGCTCCGGCGCTTTGAAGCAGTGGCTGTGTTGTGCAAAGCGGATTTACTGTTAGCCGGAGTTACCCACAGCTCATTGATCTGAGGCTATGTGTAGATATTGCATGCTGATGGTTGGCGTTGGGCCCAGGGCCTGTTTACGAGTCAATTTTGTTACTCACGGCTACGCTCCCTGTATGACTTAGGGTACTAATTTTTTTTGTAGGATTCGCTCCTCATACAATTTATAGACCCTACAATAATTATAATTCATCATGCCACTAATTTTTTAATGCATGTATATTTTACCACAAAAAAAAGTTACGAAGCCCTAGTATATGACCAAATTTTTTTATCTGGGAAGGAACTCTATAAAAGAATGATAATTTTCGCAATTACGACCCGGCAGCATGAAATGAAACAATTACAGCGAGATACAGAAAATAATTAATTCTACGCAAATTAAAATTAGTAGCAGCGAAATCGAAAATATAAAGCTTGAAAACTCTGAAAATATTCATCGTATACCCCAATACATTCCAAGCCCTCAACTTCGTATCAAGTTTACCAAAGAATTGAGCAAGCTTACCTACGACAAAAGTGTGGAACTCCACACTCTTCCGAATCTAAATAGCCTCTATAGAGGATAAATCTGCCGACCACACTCTACCAATGGTTTCATAAACCTATCTTCTCAAACTCTAAGCAAGTAGCAAGCCGAACTCCTAAACCTTGACTGAATTGTCACAAGTGATCAAAATTCAGCATGACGAAGAATCGAATTGAACTCGTGTTATTGTAAGAATAGCTACTAAAACTTGAGAATGATAAAAATTGAAATCAGCCCAAACTCTAAAGATCAATTGCTAGCTGGAGCCAACAAAAAACTCGAGTGTTACTCAATGCACAGATCAAGCCTGAGTTTTACTGCAGATACGTAAATGACATTTTCGTTGCCATTCGAGACGAAGAGCACTTGAATGAACTGCGAAGAGCTTTGGAACATGTTTCAGATTTAAAGTTTACCCATGAAATTTGACAGAATCATAAACTGCCACTCCTGGATATATTAGTGCGAATTGAAGATGATTCATTTGTCTCTAATGTTTACCGAAAATCTAGCGTTGTCGGAAAAGTGCTAAATGAAGAAAATGAATGAATGCCCTCAACGCTATAAAACCAGCACTGTGCGAGCTCTCATACAGAGAGCATTCAAGACCTGCTCATCCTAAAGGAATTTAAAAACTGAACTCAAAACTTTTAAACTAATTTTAGTAAGTAATTAGTTTTCAAATAAAACTATTGACACTGAAATATCAAGTTTTCGATCGAAAGAAAACCTTACCAACAAAGAAGCAATATCTAAGGGAACCGTCATAACAATCTATCACCAAAAAAGATGAACATAGGCCACAAAGTAGATGAACGAGTGTTACAGTCAATCATCCATAATAATATCAAGAGAACAACGGATAACGAAAAAATAACACTTCTGATCTACTACAAAAATAAGAAAATTAAAAACCTTGTCATGCATGAATAATAATCAATTTTAAAATTTCTGGACTGCTTCAAGAAACTAATGTCGTTTGTAAATTTTCATGTTAATGCAGAAGGTTGTAGACTTCTTCAAAATATAAACGACATTGGTCTTATTATCAAGACCTTAAGCCTACGATTCACATGCCATCTACACTCTGAAGGACCTAAGAACCACATGCGGAAGGCTCATAATGAGGCCATGACCCTAGCGACAGTGGAGGCCGGCACCAGCATAGTTATGCGGTGCCCCGACCCATCGCGACTGGCGATAGCTGAGGCCCTCATTATCAAGAACGAGTCTCCAGCTATCAACCTCCAAACTACAGAACTCGTCCGGACGCTGAAATTATTATCAGAGTAATTTTAAGCTTAGACTTCAAACTATATCCACAATACCCTTGATTTGAACTACTGTCATTTCCAAAAGTTCAATTTCAAGAGTTGCAAAACCCTTCACCTGCTTGATAATGAATATTGTCTTTCGAAACGTCACATTCCATTAAAATGTCATTTGGAAACCTGCTTTTTGATCTCCCGGCGCCAGCAAGAAATTTTGTTCGACTCATTGAAAAAACAAATAAGATTGGTAATAACTGTTGTTGTAATTGTTTGATTGTGGGCAGGGTGACCCAGTGGTTACAGTTCAGAGTACCAGGAGTGGAACAGAGCTGCGCGGGTTCAATCCCAGCTCTGTGCGCGTGTTTCTGGTCAGAATCGGCGAGGAGGCCGGGCAGTTAAGCACAGCAGAATTGGAGCTGTGAGTTGCGTGTTCGAGACCGCAACAAGCTGTGAATATTCTACGCTGTTAAGAATCGGCGTCAGGTCTACGACCTAATGAACGCTTAAACTGCTGTTATTATTAATGTTAATATTATTATTAATAAAAAGCATGCTGCGGGTTCAATCAAACTTGCATAAAAGAAAGGTTTCTGTCGAATTACACCATATAAAGGCTATTTATTCCAATATCGGATAGTAATACATTTCTATTAGTCTCGAGTCGTCTTCCTCTTTTCTGGTTTGGCAGAACATCAATTAAATATATTTAAACTTTTCTGAAATTCTGATAATTATTACGAATGATAGAACAGAAACAACATTGCAACACAGTGTAAAGCTGTAATTAAGCTTTGCTATTGCTATTCAATATAAGAATATTGAATAGCAATTCCCCCAGAAAATTCCCGTATTTCCTTTAGTGGTTCATAAACACCGGAAAGTCCTCACGCGGTGATAAGAACAAGAACCTGTAAACATGCTACGAAAAATACATAGAATGTCTCGATAAGCAAACCTATTGTGCATTGTGGAACGTACTTCAATGAGGGAAAAATTAGGTTAAGGCATTTTCGAAAACAGTAACAACTTTGAACCAATGAGTGAAAACGAAAATGGCTGCATCTGAGATTGCCGACGGTTTTCTTCGTAACAGAGGCCGCACTATCAAATCGCGCTTATATGCTCAGAGTTGCCGCTATTGTTATCGGGCGGTTGTAAGTACACGTAGCGGCCGAGATCGTCTGTGATTGGCAGGCTTCGCTTGAAAATCCGTCTGTTATTCGTTGACCGAATAACGAACTCTTAACTACTTATGGAGAACGGCCCGCAGGTCAGTACCGTCTGAGGAAGATCGAGGATCAGAGAATGATGTAGAGGTTTATACTTCAAATTCTTCTCATGCAATCCGAAGGATTAATCATTAATAGATCTTTAAGAAACTTCAGAAAATGTTTCTAATATATTCCTATTATATGTAAAAAATAGTCAGTAATCCAAAAAATTTCCCAACGTTTGATCAAAATTGCCTTCAATTTTACGACAAAAAGCAATCTTCATGCAAGAGATCGAATTCTGATTAAAAGAAACTCCCCGTTTTACGAAAGGTCATGAAAAACCATAGAACTTTGAATGACGGTGCAAAGAAAATGATTTAAATATTTTTATCCTTCATTTATTTACTTTGATGATTTTCAAGTTCATAATACATTTTGAGCAACCATTACAGAAACATCGAGCAAACGTGGTACATGATAAAAACTATATACCAATAATAACTGGCAGCCATGTTCTACTAAACCTGCCTCTGCTGTACATTATCCATACTTCCATCAGAAAAATCGCCTTCATAAAGTTCTCAAACTAGATCATTTCTCAATGTGTCGTGTCGACATTTGAGTCAGTTGATAAAGCAATTTGTTAACTTTATTACAAGTTTTGATTTTTAGACGAAAACCTAGGCAAAAATAGTTCAAGGAATCATCCATTATTATACAAATACATATCCCATTCGAATTCAGATTGTAGCGTGTGCCGTTGAAAATATTTAAAATCATTAACACCGAACCATAAGCCTAGGGAACTTGTAGAAACCTTAACAAATTCATACAATCGGTTTCCAATCTATGACCGGGTCAAGCGAGGCAGACTTTCCATAAAATTGACAAATATTAATCTAATTTTCATTCAGAGGTGAAGCAGCAGGCGGATGCTTCTCTCTGGGCTCGCCATAAAGACTACGGCCTGCCGCTGCCGCTCTCACAATAGCAGTTGGCGCACGCTTGTGTGGTTATTGTCTTATGCGGTGCTAATTAACAGAATGTAAAGGGATTGGTCCAAACAGCCATTTTAATAGGCGAAGAACTATAGGTATTGCGACGAGGAAATGGCATTTACAGTTCAATTTTTGAACTAAATTCTGTAAGAAAGTGTTGAGAAAAATATATATATTTGGTACTACAAATAACAAAATAATTCTTACAAGCGTCAGTTGAGACACAATTGACCTGCATCACAATGTGAAATAACAATAAACAGTATTACCAACGATACATAATATGCTGAGCATTATCTTAATTACATAATAATGCATTATCTTACTAGAATAACTTAATGAAAGCTTTGGTGCGACTTGACGATTGTAATGTATTACGGCCTTTTATTGGGAACAAGACGAACTAAAAAAGTGAAATATTATCGGTATTTCGTTAAGAAATGATGGGAAAATTTCAATGATTCGTAAATACTTGCGCGCAAATCTAAAATGGATGAAAAAATTACAAAAACAGAAGCTAGGTCATTGAACACTTATATGTAAGTTTCTATGACTAACTCAATCCTTTCCCAGCATCAGAGTAGGAAAGAATGTTGCTTGTAAATTGTAGTTTGATTCTACTGGTGGCAGTTCTGGTACAAGGACAGATCCAGTTTCCTGACTATGGAGGCCAGGGCAACAGACAACGGCAGTGCGACGGGATCCCCTACATGAAGGTAAGATTCATTTTCCTACCGCAGATTGTTTTTGTTTTGTACGAGGTCAATACGATCGAATTTCAAACCAGTTGAAATAAAATTTAACGTTGACGACACTAAATGAGCGGCGATGAGAATGTGAATAACATTAATGAATAACATCTTCATTTAGCAGGCACTCTCTGAGTTGACTGATAAATAACGTGCGTTCCTTGCGTGAGGAGCGCAGTTTGAAGTAGCTTATGTACTGTAAGCGACAGCATGCAGTTTGCACGTACATCTGTTGCATGGATTTACTGTTATCCTTCACCTTTCGCGGGTGTTACGTCGCAGATCTAAATCGCGATAAGTGAAATCCTCGACAAGCAATTGATCGACTGATAGTACTTATTTAGGTATTTATATCGTTGTTGTTTGATAATCTTTCATTGCATCGAGTGTTTATACAAACCCTTCCACTAATACAAACCCTTCCACACTGCCGATTGAGTTCCGCGGACGGTTTTAATCAACCGATCTACTTCCCCAGAAACCAACGAACCAGCGATGATCCAGGAAGTTTTGTCTCACTAATATTTTTTGTGAACCCGCGATTCAGTGAAGCTGCGGCAGGTGAAGCGCAAGATAGCGAGGGATTACTGTATTAATAACTGGCTTTATACTGAGTGAAAGCGTGTGCTAATATAAGAAATCAGTTTTCGGTGATGGAGAATCCTGCATTTTTAGAAGTTAAAAGAGAACTTCGTGATGAGAAAAGTGGGTTATCTACGAATAAGAAGCTCGGGGCAGTAAAATGGTAAAAATCAGATTGAACTTGCGAGTTATATAGAAATTAAAATTCCAAAACTAGTTGTGAAGTTTCTGGTTGAAATCAGCAAGGTCGCCGAGTGCTCAAGCATAGGCGACAGACCACCACCGTCATTTCAGAGCTGACAATTATATTATATACTATATTATTACATTGAAGAGGCTCCAATGGAATTAGGCCTGTAGCTTTAGGCTTTTCGTTTTGAAGCATTCGTTTTTTTTTGTGGTAGGTCATTATTGCGAGTGAATTGGTGCGACGAGAAAATATTCACAACTTAAGTGGTTGCAAGTACTTATTTGGCGGTGGATCAAGTTTTTAGGAAGAGGGGTTTGTGTATAGGGTTGTGATACCAGTGATAAACGGTACAAGACTTAAATGAACAATTTACATGCAGATAACTCCACACCAGAGGACAAGCCCGTTCGTGCAGTACGAACAGTTCGCAACGAACGTTTCCCAACTGGACGAGATCTCAACTTGCTTCTGGATGATGGTTGACGATCCTCTTAGGCCAGCTACCATGCTCAACTATGCCAGTAAGTGATCGTTTTATGATAAACTATGCATGGTAGTAACCAACATGAAAATATGTTCATGTATGATAGTATTCTACAGATTAACGGAGCCTCAAATATCCAAACTGTTAGGATAACTCTTTTCGTTAGGATAACTAACGTGGCAACACAAAAGGTACAGTGGCAACACATTCCACTACCTTTTATCAAGGTCATGAAGATAGTTGTATTTCGGAGGTGTTCGAATTCGCAAGTCTTAATTTACCATTTTAATTAATCCCAAAATAGTCAATAGCGTCGAAAGTTTCGTGTACAAAATTATACATTTTTAGGATTGAAAAATAGAGAGCGTTGAATGACTGTGTTTATGTTTCCATGAGGATGTTGAATACTAATAGTTTCCATAAGAAGTTTGTAAGTTGGAGTACTAGCTATTATGGGGTCGCCTGCCGAAGACCACAACTGCCCTGGATGTAATGGACCATCATGATTCCTGCCTTCCGGAACGTAGCCTTCAACACTTCAAGCCGTCCGTATCTAGGCCGTGGGTCGAACCAGCCCTCGGTCGAACGGCCACTTGTCGAAGGACAATAAATTTTGGAACAGAACTATGCTATCTGAAACCTAACCCCAGATGCGGTGAACGGAAAATTACGTAATTTAACGATGCCCGGAAGTCAGATTCGATCTGCGACTTGGTGGTGCACGGCAGGCGGTGGTCAAGGCCGGAGGAGGACAAAGCCGAGTGGTGCACGGCTGATTGGTGGATATCCGGAGAGATCCAAGGCGTTCTATTCAGGGCTTATTGGTGCATAAAATTGGTGGTGCACGGCTGCGCTCCCGCTATTATGCAGGGGAGAATTAATGCGGTCAATTTACTTAATTTATAAGGCTAATTGGCAATCTTTGACTCGTGCAGTGGACGAAAGGGTCAACAACGACAACATTACGTTGCAGTATCGCGGGTCAGAGTCGCTTTGGACCCTGGTCATTAACGGTCAAAATGTGTACAGAAGTAAAGCTCGTCGTCTCCAGGCTCGTAAGTGGACACATTTTTGCCACTCATGGAGCGGAAAAACGGGCGAGTGGTCGGTGTGGCAAAATGGCAATCTCATCGAGTCTGACGTCAATCAACAAGTGAGTGGTCGAGAAATTACTCATTAAAATCAAGGAGTTCGAAGATCGAGACTTAGTTATATAGAAGCTAACGTATTTTCGCGGTACGGAGATGCTTAGTGCATCGTTTAGTGTTCGGGAAATAAATGGGAGAAGCCTTTAGACGATTGGACGTTCGCATTCAATATAATCTTAATGGTTATCACATAATTAAATATCGAGTTTTAGACTCATTTTGCACTATCTGCTCATGTGCACAAAAATCATTAGCTCGGAAACAATCGAAGAGCCACCAACCGATTGAACAATAGATTTCTGAAAAATAAAATTTTCTTATGATATATGAATTCATAAACTGAAAGAAAATGAGTCGGGAGTGATATCGAGAGTGATAGATGAAGAAATCATGAGGTCAATATTTAGCAAGAGATGCCGAAAATTCGCTGTCACATTATAATAAGCATTTTTTTGCATAACTGATTAAAATCTCTCCGAAAATGACAATGGAATCTAATTTAAACCCGGCAATCGATTGTCAGAGCCGCGGTTGGAAGATCCCGGCAGGCGGGGTGCTGGTAACATGCCAGCACCAGAATACCATCCAGAACAACGGCGGCAGGGACAACGGTGAGGGCTTAGAGGGCAGCCTCACCCTCATGAGCGTCTCGGACAAACATCTCTCCACTGACTCAAGTGAGTAAATCAAACCACTGATTCAGCTTATATACTTTAGAAGCAATCAGCTCTTTTTCTGTGATGTCAGAGTGAGTACACAATCTTCTGCTCAAACAATAACAGTCACCCATCTCCCAAGTGACATCAGTCTTAGTCATGTACCCTAAGTGGGAATGTCGTGACTTCACACGCGCATTTCTCTCTCAAAAAATTCGTTCTCAGTTCTCTCTGCAAAATATATTCTTATGCATAATAAAAACCTTAAATTCTCGTCAAATAAGTTATCCTTTACACGAAGGGGATTCGATCCAAAGCATATTTCGTTCTTAATATCGTGTTTTTGCAGTATCAAGACGGTACGTGGACCATGTTTCAAAGGATTGCTCGCCGCGCGCTCGTGGAGAGATCGCCGACTGGCTGAACACTCCCAGGCTGCGCTTTGGGGGAGTGCGGTCTTCTCGCGCGCAGGCTGTCTGTGGCAACTTTTAAGTCGACCGCAACACAAACTATTTAATTAAATAAGGAGATTTCAAGACCGAGAACTTCTAATTTCTTAAAAATATACTGCGAACTTCTCAATTTTTTCATATTGTAGAAATTTGTGTGTCCAAAATTTGTTTACAAGTTAACCGGAACAGTATCGAAAAATTTGTAAATACCTAAAATCTCGTTATGGATCAGGGAGTATCAATCGCCTTTAACTACGTCAAACATTGTTACGGCATGTGTGGAGTTCGAGTTCATTTTCTTGTTCAACAAAAATTTAGGGCAGAAGCATTTTGACCGATATTTATTTTGGTAACAAAAGAGTTCGGCAGAAGCTTTCATTTTATGCAAGTTTGATTGAAGACCAGAGCATGCTTTTTATTGTGAAATGTGTACACTTTCCATGTGCACGTCTACCCAAATTTGAGTTGATATATTTTTTCGTTTGATTCGTTCCTTTCACAATTTACTGTTAACCTATACTAATCAAAAATCGGTAGATAACAAACATTAATCGTACCACAAATGATTTTGACGAACTACATTAAAGTCAATCATGTTCAAGTGTAAATTGATTTCAACCAAATGAAAACCAGATATATTTTACCCAATTAATAAACAACAATATTAAAAAATAATCGAAAACACTAAAAAGCTTCCCAGAATGAGAATAAAACTGAAAAAATAATAATTGGAGAAAATTTAGCATCATTTATCAAGGTGCCTACACCGATAAACACGAAAAAGACTGAACATCAAGCATCAAGTTCGTAATTATCACGACTGCAGAAAACTCCAGTGGAAAAATTTATAAGTAAAATAACATTTGAAAATTTCTGTGAAAATAATAGTCACCTTCGGTAGCACGAGTTAAACCTAGCTTGAGTATTGTTCTGGAACAAATACAAAAAGAATAATGTTTTCAGTAGAATGCGTTTGTTCTGCTTAAGCCTTAAATTTGCTCAGGAAAGAATATTGCGAGTATACCATAGGCCTTAAAGGACAACTTGTGAACACGCAATATTTTTTCGACATACTTTTCAATATGGGCAGGGTGGCCCAGTGGTTAAAGTTCAGAGTACCATAATAGACGCAGAGAGGCGCGGGTTCGATCCCAGCTCTTAATATGATATATTATTAAGCGATGTTCAATGCATTGTTACTGACTACTTTTTCTCCTTGGAAAAATTTTTATAGGAATGGAATGACATGAAAATAAGAACATTTTTTAGCCGTTTTTAATAAATTGCTGACATGGAAAATTTCTACATCGACTGAAATACACCAATGATTACATAGAATCCTGCACGTATAGATTTTAATATGCTATATTCTAACTCATTTAATTCACAGATGTGCATTAAAATAATCGTTCATGTGGTAGCATATGGAAAACTTTATACAAAATTGTGTTGTTTTTTGCATTCATTCTCTTCATATTTAAAAACATAATTACGCTCATATATGTACGACCATGACGCTCATAGACCAGACTGCGAAGTGGGCTGTGAAAGAAGAGTGCATGTTTACCTTGAAGACAAAATTTATTGCCGGCGCCTGCAGGAGAGTATGACAACCAAAGGTCTGGTCGTGCTTTAATCTACGGAAGTTTCACCTACCCTTGGGCTTCAAGTGCTTATATATAATACTATAATAATAATTCAGAAATGTTTGAGGTAGCGATCAATGAAGAATAAATAGTTGAACCGACGTATATCGAGAAATTGCTAGAAAAGTCACACGCTTTACGATTATCGGGGTGCAAGATTTCATCCTCCCTGATAACAGTTGAAATAAAAAGTTTACATAATTTATCTTAATGTCTACACATTGAAAATAATTAGCCAGGATAGCATTCCAAATTTCAGACTTATATCTTATTTATGAGGGGAGTTATTGGACCTAGTAATAGTTATAAAATTACATTAGCGACTAACGCGGCTGAGCCGGCTGAACGGGCCTCTTAAGCAAAGCGGTAAATTGGAGCAGTGAGTTGCGCGTTCGAGACTGCAAAATGCTGTGAATGTTCTGCGATGTTAAGAATAGGCGACAGGCCTACGGCCTGCTAAACGCTGAAACTGCTATTATTATTATAATAACAATTGCGCGTCTTTAAGCCGTAAATAGCAATATTACAGTAATAAGGTTAGTATAAGTTGAAGCTTCCGGTTTAGGAACACGTGAATATAGACCAACAAAACCATTGCTCGTATTAAAGGACAACAGATTCAAAATATAACTTTAATTCCATTTCATATTTAGACAGTAATAGAACGATTGGCGACAACAACAACTGTTGTCAATGTCATTCAATTGTCCAATCGTAAAGTTTGAATTAATTGTTTTCAAGCTACAAAGTAGCGACTATTTCACTTTTTAGGTACGTGTGCCAAGATAAGGCGCGGGTCAAAATACGAATCCGAGTCATTCATGTTTTGAAACAAAATACTGGTAATAATAATAATAATAATAATAATAATAATAAATGAATAATGCATACAGTACCACGCCATCTTAATTGACGATTAGTTTCCTCACAAGTCTGCCGCAAAGTGAGTGAAAATAATATGCATTCAAAAATTACTTTTTAAAGACAACACTTCTAATGAGACCAGTGTCTTCGACGTTACACATGTACAATGAATTTCTAATTGTATTTTTAAATATTTTAAAAGAATTATTTTTTCGGTTTTCCTGTCATATTAAAAAAAATTAAATTATTTATTCTATCAATTGATTCAAGCATTGTCTCCGACTTTGTGTGCAAAAATTTCAGATCGATTGGACAGGTAGAACTTTAGAACCATGATTGAACTAGTATAGTTCAGCCATGGGCAGAAGTTTGTTATATAACAATTATAAGTTTTGTAGCAGACAAATTTAACAAACAAAAAGGGAAGTTAAAGAGAAGTGTTGTAAAATTGTAAATCATCGAAGATAATTAACTTAACATATATGACTACATGATGGTCATAATTTGTGTACATGCCTTTCAAATTTCATAGTTGGTGGAAAAAGCACAAAAATAAGTTTCTTCGAGTTCGAGGTGCAAATAAAGTGGCGTTTCATAATTCGTGCGCGAGCGTACAGCGTAGCTATGATCCAATTTGAATAAAATGCCACGCCAGTCTGCATGCTTACTGGAATAATTGTAAACGTTGAAATAATGACTTTTCACTAAACTGTTCTCCCATGATATACAAAGTTTTTTGGTTTTGAACTGGCTAACGCTTTTTTTTTTTTGACAAGGGAAATGTTATGTATCGATTTGCCACTTGAAAGGTAAAATCTTCGTAAATTTTGATTTTAGATAAACCTTGATAGAAACGAAAAGCGTAGCTATTTTAGCTTTCGTCTCATTCCATTGATAAATATTTTTTTCATACAGTAATAGTGGCAAATTTTATAATTCTTTGAAAAATAATAATTCCCATAGCAAGAGCATCGATTTCGCAGAACAAATGATGGAGGCCTCAAAGAACTAAGTCTTCAGAAGAAGAGATTATATTCTTAGTTTTCTTTCAAAAGTATAATTTACGTTTAATTGGGATTCAATAGTTTCTGTTTACCAGCATAAATCAGTATTTGAAGAAATTATGAACGGAGAACCTGCGGAAATATGAAGCTTGCTCAAATAAGGACGCAGGTTCACAGGTTGCCGTTATTTTTATGGTTAATTCCCGCCTTTCCTTCCGTTGTCCATAACACCGGAAAGAGAATGCACGTGGTGATAAGAGTAACATATGCAGCGGGAAAACATAACATCTATAGAAAATATCACCATTTACTGACCTTTTTGACGTGTACAAGAAGCCGGGAAAAGATAACGTTGTGAAACAAAGATTAATATGAAAGGACGTTAGCATCTAAATGCACATTGTCATCGTATCCCAGAAATACATATTTAACCAGTTCACAAGTAAATAAGAACACGGAACGTCAGCTAAAGCCTAAAAAATTTCATGCATTCGGTATCCAAAACGTCAGAGGTTAAGAGCAGCCATGCAAATGGCAGGATGTTTCGGATAGTGAAACAGATTTTAAAAAATATAACTCAGTACTCACTGCAGTGAGTGACAGAGAGCGCATTTTCTCGTCGACGAAAACGTGAAATCACGGACGGACAGACTGACAGACGGACGGACAGACTGACATGACCAGCAAAATAGCGCCGTTTTCCATAAATGTGAAAATGCGCTAAAAAGGGAGATTTTTCTTGCGCGTTTAGCGACAGTTCCGGTAGCAGGCGGACGCTTCTCTCTGGGCTCACCATAAAGACTACGGCCTGAGGCTGCCGCTCTCACAATAGCAGTAGACGCGTCCTTGAGTGGTTATGGTAAGATGCGGTGGTAATTATTTAAAGCCGCATTTTTATTTTTAATTTCCTTTATAAGAGGAAAGTGTTGAAGCCGTCACTACGATACGAGGGCAAATGGATTATTCAAGCGGGTTCGCCTTGTGACAGAATTTTTATCGCACTAAAAGCTTAATATTACTGGAATTATTTACGATGAACTTGCATCATAATGCTGAAATGGACGGATCTAAATAAAATTGGTTAAAGTAGTAGTGAGAATAAGTGAAAAAGAGTAAATCATTTGCCGATGTGGATTAAAGTTACAAAGAATGTAAGATCCCATCAACAGAGCACACAAATAACGAGAAACGAACCTGACACCGTCCAAATAAGAACAATTTTACCGTGATTTTTCAGACTCTTGTATGACATGTTTAACCATTTTTTCACCGACTGCAACTGTTACTACGTGGCACGTAGATAGGAAGAGTCCGGTAGAAAATTAGAATGTGATAGATGAGTAAAACTGAATTATTCTTCAGGCAAATAGTACCTACTTGGTATCAATTTTAGAAGAAATAAAAAACTGCTATGGCGGGATAAGATTGAGTCATAGTGATTATAAATTTCTTCAGAAATTCAACACACGGCTCGGCTAAATAAATATTTCTCCCTTCAGGAAGAGACAACAAAATGTTGTTCGTACACGTTACTTTGATTCTACTAGCATCAGGGCTGGTTAATGGACAGTATTTCGGCTCGAACGACGGGACCAGTGCAAATCAAGTCATTCATTTCCCTTCCATTGACCAGAGCCGCAGACCTGGGCAATGTGACGGGGTCGTTTACATGAAGGTAATATTTTATTTATCGCATACCATCTCTTTTTGCTTTTTACTGATTTCATTTTATTTCAACGTTTTAAATCACAGAAAAAAAAGGCTGGCAGATAAACATGCATTACTGTTAGATACCTTCGTTTCTCATATATTTGTGATAGTTCATATTATAACGTGTGACGATCAACTATCGAACATTAATTGCGACCTGAATTCAATGCATTAATTAAACCGTTTATTTCACACGAGTCAGATTTATAGAAGATTATTACTAACCGGAAAATGGAGGTAAGAAGATATACATTGATCTTAATTTTCGAAGGGTGACTCGAACAATCATCTCTGCGCAGATGACCCCTCACCAGAGGATGTACGTGCAGTACGAACAGTTCGCTACGAACGTTTCCCAGCTGAATGAGATCTCAACTTGCTTCTGGATGATGGTTGACAATCCTCTTAGGCCTGCGACCATGCTCAACTATGCCTGTGAGTTGTTTACCAGCTACCATGCACAACTATACCTGTTAGTTGTTTACCAGCTACCCTGATTAACGATGTCTGTGCGTTGTTTACCAGCTACCATGCACAACTATAATGCTTGGGGATCGATTACCTGTCGTTTACCTAGTGTCATGCTTAACGATGTCTGTGAGTCATATACCTGGTGCTAGGCTGTGCTAAACTTAATCGGATTATGTCGGGTTGTGCAGTGGACGAAGAGGTCAACACCGACAACATTACGTTGCAGTATCGCGGGTCAGAGTCTCTTTGGACCCTGGACATTAACGGTCAAAATGTGTACAGAAGTAAAGCTCGTCGTCTCCAGGCTCGTATGTGGTCACATTTCTGCCACTCCTGGAGTGGAGAAACGGGCGAGTGGTCGGTATGGCAGAGTGGTCAGCTCGTCGAGTCTGGCATTAATCAACAAGTGAGTGCTTGAAAGACAAACGGGGTCAATGATCTGAGAATTCAAACAATGAAGAATTGGTCATCAGGAAACTAAACGTGATCTCAAGATAGAAAGAAGGTTGGTCAGGACTTAGTGTCCGGTAAGCAAAAGTTGAAGACCATGGTGTCGAAGCAAATGTTTTGACTTTGCTGTCGGTTTGGTTCTTGGTGTCAATTTTGTCATAGGATTCGCCTGAAATCACTTGCTCGAACACCTTATGTGCTATTAAATTTCTATAGGCACATGCAGTATCTACTATCATCATTGCTTAAAAGGGTAACTACTGTTATCATTATTATTACTCTATACACAAGATTAATAAAGTTCGGTAGAGCTCACCGAATTTGAGAGTAAATATTGAACAATGCTTTTTAATCTGAACCATACGCTCATTACTCGTGCAGAATAGGTACGACGCAGATAGTTCATGGGAAGAAAACACACCTTGTAAAATACAGTTTTATAGCTGGCTTTCCGATTGTAGTGTACTTAAATCTAATATTCGACTTGAAATGTAATATTTTTCGATTCACTTTCCGTGTAGAATCGTAAAATAAAATTTGGTTGACAGAGCCGCGGATGGAAAATACCGGCCGGCGGGGTGCTGGTAACAGGCCAGCACCAAAATACCATCGTGAACAACATGGGCATGGACAACGGCGAAGGCTTGGAGGGCAGTGTTACTCTTATGAGCGTCTCAGACAAACATCTCTCCACTGACCCCAGTGAGTAATTTTACTCATAATTTAATATTAATTCGACATAAAGGAAACTAATCCTCTTCCATGAGCCCATAACCTCTGACTGTGAACAACATTCCTCCGATCAACACACAACTGTCGTCTCCAAACTTACTTCATTCATTAGTACGAGTCACCATAGTGAACATTACAACTAGGCGAATACATCAATTTTCTGCATACTTTAAGGCATAATCCCGTTTTAAAATCTATTCATGAATGGCAACATCATGAACAAAATTTACATTAGAAAACTACTCGGCAGGTCACACTCGTTTTGTAAAGCCCGAATATTTCCAAGTTTATGAAAGAAAGTTTAACCCTCTAGCTGTTGTTATCATTTCCAATTTAAGCCCTCTATGTATAGGGTCGTGTTGCGTGTAATTTTGACCCGAAGACAAAATGAGTGTTAAATCCAGTGCATAATGCTATTCTCATTTTTGTCAGCTTCGAGACGGTACGTGGATCAAGTTTCAAAAGATTGCTCGCCGCGCGCTCGTGGAGAGATCGCCGACTGGCTGAACACTCCCAGGCTGGGGTACGGCGGAGTGAGGTCCTCTCGCGCACAGCCAGTCTGTGGCAACTTCTGAGTCGCTTATGACGCATATACCTTGCCGTGACGCTTTTAAATCAATAACGGAAACTTTTGAGCTCATAATGAAAAGCGTCTTGAAATTTTCATTGAATTTCTGAGAATATGTACTCCACAGTAGTAAAACAAGCGTACGTCAGATAGGAAGTTTGGTAAGTCAATTCCATTAATGGTCGTGAGATGTTCTCAAAAAGAGAAATGAATTACAACTACATTGCATTTTGTCCTTACCAAATTGTGTTCGGACCGGTGTTGCTGAACTGATAATCAAGATGGTCTCAAAAAACGTTAAAATTAAATTGTATTTACATTTTATTTGCTACTGAATTCTGTAATAGTTTTAATTAGTGCGAAGTTTACACATTAAGACGCATGTGCTAAGCTAAGATTGAGTTTTTCACTCAGATTCATTTTGTTTTGCAGTGCAATTTTAGCGTCTCAATTTAGGATTTAGCCAAATACAATTTTTCGTCATACCATAAAACTTTTCAACAGCATTTTTGAAGCATGGAGTGCACTTTTAAAGCGCCTGTATGATCGTGTTATTTTGGGTATGGAGTAAATACCATCCTTTTTCAAATCACCGAGCACAAAATTTGCACACAGGACGAAACAGTAAAAAAAACTTTCAATACAAAAACAAATTGAAGACAAATAAAAAGTCGAGTTATAGGCAATAGCTCGCAATTTAAAAGAATCCATACTCAAAAAAGTATTAAAAAAATGAAATTTTGGAGAAACTTGAAGAAAGTAAACACAAAATCTGAAATACCATCTCTGAATCCAACAGGACTCAAGTTATAATAGGAAAACTATAGCAAAACGATTGTTGAATCTTCAGAAACTGGGGCCTCTGACCTATTTGTAATGCTAATTTACGATAGGAAATGAAAACTCAACAGCCAACAATATTATTGCTAAAACACATTAAATGCACTCCACATGACTGGTATGAATATAGAAATATATCAATATACACACGCTAATAAGAAACTCTATATGTATCAAGAAAAGAGTTTTTTAGACTCCAATAACAAATACAAACACAGCTTTTTGAGTAAATATTCACACATGCGAACAATCTAAGAATAATAGAATCTAGATGGCTAATCCTTTCCTGCTTTTGTCAATGCCTTCAAAATTACTTTGATGTTAATACATGTTATATCAAAGTTAACATATATCGATCAAAGAACAAGAATTTTGTTAATGCCATTAAGTGGAATGCTATGAAATAATACATTTTTGACATGCAAGCGTAACGACCCAAGATTGGCACTTGAAGTGAAGCTTCCAACGTGGAGTAGAAAACGGCTTATACAATATAAAAAAATTTTAAACAAATAAAGAATTTACTTAACCACAATTTTTTGGTATACAAATTGTACTCAATAAAATTACTTGCCTCACATTGATTATGCAAATATCATTACTTAAATACCATTACAACGAAGTCCAAATTACAGTTGCCAAAGTGTTAGAGAATCGTGCATGATGCTAAGTACCCAGACTGCTAATAAATTCCTCGCCTCCAACGGAAATTTCAGCCGTGAGCGACTGGTCTGGTGGCGGCGCATCTGAAGCCAAGATTGCTGGCGGTGCTGTCCGGTGTGTTCTGACTCCTGGCAGCACATCGGTATCTGAAAATATCATCAGCTTAAAAACAAAATGAACTAGCGCAAATAAATCACAAGGTGGAAATATCAAACCATTATATAATCACAGTTTATTGACCATTGTGTAAAACAACCAAATGAATGATTTCTAATATGGAAAGCGCGTATATGGTACCTAGCGATTCAAAATCGCACATCGGTATCTGAAAATATCATCAGCTTAAAAACAAACTGAACTAGCGCAGCTAAATCACAAGGTGGAAATGTGAAAGCATTACATAATCACAGTTTATTGATCATTGAGTAAAACAACCAAATGAATGACCCCTAATATGGAAAGCGCGTACATGGTACCTAGCGATTCGAAATCGAGTGTGTTATTTTCCAGCTATTGCCTGGATTCAAATTAGGAGAGGAATTTTCTTTAGGCTGATTGCATGAGTAATTTGCACAAATATCAAGCGCAACCAAGAGGAAGATTTTTATTGCAGAAAAGTGCGATCATGAGATCTGGCCCTCAGTAGTGCGGCATCAGCTGCAGTACACGTTAGTGGTCGAATTCATAGGCTGCGTTCGGAAAAGGGGAAGAATTTCTTCCGAAAATCTGTTTGCATAGGGAAGTGTTAGGACCAAGAAGCATTCAACACAGGAAGTAAAAATACAGTGATATTCTAGTTGTTCTCTGAGGTCTCTTTATTTTGTTATGTGAGCTCAGCTAGCGGCTTAGTCCAGACCAGAAAAAGTACTTCTCAGTGCATCTGAATAAACCCCCTTTAAGTTAAACAGAGCTCAGCTCACTGCTCAGACCACACATTTACCTGTAACAATACTGCGCGGTGCACCTGAATAATCCCCCTTTAAGTTAAACAGAGCTTATCTCACTTCTCAGACCAGACATTTACCTGTAACAGTACTGCTCGGTGCACATGAATGATCCGCCTTTCTTGACTTTATCAGTGCCAAAGCTTGGAGGAGACTGAAATGATTAAAACGTCACCTCAATTTTTGAGAAGTGGATAATTACAGATAAGAATCATCAATATAAGAGCTTCAGTTTAAATACCGAACATTTGAATTAACTTCTGTAAAGATCAGATAAAGGTATTCTAAGAAATGCCTTTAGCAAATACGGCAAAGCAGAAGAAATGACATAAGTAAATCTAAATGCAATATATAAAGGTAGGGCCAACTAGGGATGATGTATGAACAATTAATTTAAAAGACTAAGAAATGTACCTAGTGATGTAATTGATACCTCACTAATGATTCACGAATTTAAATAAGCCTTATAAAAATCATATGAAAATAATCAGTCTGAACAACAGAAAAAAAATTATACAACACATGGTCAAGATGAAACTGAAGGCCATCAGATTAATTAGCTAACAGGAAAATTTTATTCATTAAAAATTTTATTCATTAAAAATTTTAATCATTCTATGAACTCTAGAGTGAATATAATTTTCATAAATGGTATCCAACATCCTACTAAAATACTAATGTAGATTAATTAGACTTTGCTAATGCCAATTTATACCGTACACGCCAATAATATTCAGTGCAGTCAGATTCAAAGGATTGAATTACAAATATTACAAGGTACTGCAAAAAATAAAACAAATCATTCAGACCTTGCCATTGACGTGATCCACAGTCCACCAGTCTTCCACCCACTCCCAAACGTTGCCTATGATGTTGTGAAGACCATAAGCGTTGGGTGGGAAGCGGCTGACATCGCAGCGCCCTGCACACCCATCACTACCATTGTCAGCAGTTGGGAACTGGCCTTGCCACGTGTTGGCCCTGCCAGAAATGAATTTATGAATAAAAATTGTCTGAAACTGTACAACACAAGAATTGAATTACCCGAAGTAAAAGAAAAAATATCTTCTTGTCTTGTCCATATCCCATGTTCATCTACCAGAGTCACCACCAACTGAAATGAATCGTCAGGATCTTCTATCTTAAATGAGACCACAAGTTGTAACTAGATCACGGTAGAGAATTATAAATTACAAAGATCACAAACCTATGAACATTAGCAGGAGTAAAATTGTTGCCCCAAGGGAAAAGCCTGTTTTCTTTGCCTCCTCGGCATGCCCGTTCCCATTCTGCTTCCGTGGGAAGTCGCTTGTTAAGGTGCTTGCAATAAGCCACCGCATCATTCCACGATACATGAACCACTGGTTCATGCCATGCATCTGAAATTTTTGTAGTGATTTATTCTTATAAACGTACAGGAAAAAAGTTAAAAATCGATAAAACAGGTACATACTACCAGTCAAACAAGTTAGTCAATTACAGTAGTATTACATTACAAGTGTCAACATGATTCATGAGACTAGTTGGAAAGTTGTTGAAAAATTTAGTATCAGGTGAATAAATAAAACAGAAAGTTACTGGAAGCAAGATGTCTGAGGTGGATCAGACCAGTTATTTTGGTAAATAAGAAATATATATAACTTGTATAATCTCTGCTTCACATACCTTTTAGGCTAGAGTCAGGTCCTGTGGGATGCCTCCAGTCAGTCCCTTTAACAGGAAGCCACCAAGGAGCAGCAGCAACTGCTTGTGTTATGGTTGACTTGACTGCATGTGTCAGCTCTAGTTCCATGACAAATGAATCACCAAACTTCTCAGCCTGCAAATAAATTTAGCTAATCAACTAATTACACTCAACTAGTGCATGAAAAATTACTGAAACCCAATGTAAACAATGTATAGTCAGAATACCTGAAAATACTGAAAAAGTTTTGAAATTGTATTGTATTAAAAGGAACTAGTTGGAAGGCTTTCACAAATAATCAATGTAGAAATTACTTTTACTTTTTAAATTTGCAAAAAAATGACAATTTTGAATCTGGACAAGACATATTATATAGGTACTATAATTATTTAAACAACATGGCTGTCAGGCTCAGTAACAGTATTTCAGAAATAACCATGTATGCGCAAGTCTGAAATGAAAATCTCACCTCAGTCACATAATTTGTTTCCTTAACAAACTTGGCAAATTTAGCATTGCTCACTTCATATTTATCAAGATAGAAAGGTTTCACCTCAATTAATCTGGCAGGACCTTCACCATCAGCAATAAATATTGGTGAATCAGTTCCCATTGTGAATTTTCCACCAGGAATGAGTACCATATCTTCAACAAGGTCTTCAGAAAAACAATTGTGTTCACACTTGGGTGTCTTTCCATTATCCATTGAATAATTCTCATCAGAGTTAGATTTTTCTTGATAATTTTGTAGTGATGGCACACCAGCTTCAACAACCAAGTCATTAAGATGCGATGCATAAGCCTTTGTGTTGACATTTGCTTTGTCAGCATCAAACTCATCAACATTCACTCTTGATTCAGGTGACAGAGAAGCATGCTGTCTGTTAGTCTGGCATCCACAAGTTTGTGTATCTTCTTTAGAAAGTGCTGAGCAGGATTGGTCATCAGATGTAGCAAGCAGGACAAAACTGGCAATGATGATTGATGTAACAAGATAATATTCTTTAGAATCCATAATTAAAACAAGGGTATGCAGCAGTCTCAGATGAATCTATGAGCTCTTCAATAAAGAAGATACTTAGCATAGCTCAGAATTTTCTAGCTTTTAAGCTGAAATTATCTATTAACAACAAAAATTTTATACAAAATATTATTTTAAATATAATAGAAATAACCTTCATTAGATCATTAGCATTGAAAAGATCTTGAAATGAAATAAACAACAATGCAATATGATAAGTAGTTGGAACAGGTTTCAAGTTTTTTCAGTAGCAGCAGTGTTTTCACTGGACCCAACCCAAATGTCCACCAGATTGCAAACACCAGACCGATGCGCACACCATGCATGTGCATAATTATACATAGCTTCTTCATGCCTGGGCATGTGCCAGTGCTTAGAGCCTCATGTGCACTGAATTAATCCATAGAAAAAAGCACCATCCAAACTGTGGCCATCATCTTTAAATAAAAAATTACAGTGAGATTTGTTTTTTTCATGTCTATTGATACTTTTATGTTGATACTAAATTTCAACATTTTTGTGCCTGCTAAGTAGGTACCATAGTATAGATTTATTAGTTATCTTGAAAAATGGATAATTTTTGCGCATGCTTAAACAGAATGGTTCCCATTTATATATATATATTAGTAGTATTGTGATTTTGCAAGAACAACATTATTCACAATTTATTGAAAAGATGTCACTTTGCAGCTGCAAGATTTTTATTAATAGGTAAGTAGGAATATTTCAATCATGTCATTAGATTAATTATTTTCCATCTAATTGTTAACAATAGTTAACTAACTATAAACCTTAGTCACATTATTCAAAAATCATGGGAAAATACCTATGTAACTTGAGGAGTTGGGAGCCATGAAATTTTAGTAATAAGTACCTATCAATACCTCTAAATGCTATTATGAATTTCTACTGCTGAATAAAATTTAAATTTGTAAACTCAATGATGTCTAATGCTCATAAAAATCTCACAGTTGAGTGAAAATATAAATTTATATACTTACACCAAAAGTCAAAATATGCAATTTTGAACTTCAAAGTCACACACTTTTAAAATCTCTTTCACCCAATCTACCATTCCACAAATCAAGCACCATAGTGTCCAACCAGAGATTTATTAGAATCAATTATTTTTAACACATTTTCTCATTCATGGAAAAAAGGTGCTGCTATTATTATACTTGTCATGTCTGTCCATCTGTCTGTGACTTCTTCTTTTTGTAAATTTTGAGAAAATTTGCTTTCTGGCTCTGCCACTCACTGCAGTGAGTACTGAGTTAGAGTGAGCTACATTTTCTAATTTCCACTTCTACTCAAAATTCAAGGCAGTATCTTATAGATGACAATGCTGGTATCCACAATGCTTTACTGGTCCTACTTATTGTAGGCAAGTGGACAAAAATATTTTTTTTTTCCTCTGATCTTTATGAAAATCTTAGAGCTGAAAAGAGAATTTTTTTAGAAAAATAACATATAAATATATGTGGAATACAAATAAAAGTGAAAAAGCTACATTTTTTTCCTTTCTTTATCAAAAAAGGTCTCAAAAATGGACCAATTTCTGGCATTTTTATTGGAAAAAACTATCATTTCTAGTTTTCCCATTAGCCAATTTCAAAGATTTTAGTACTATTTGAAAGCTCTTGTTGTAGGCTATCCATTCTAACTAAAATAAAACATCTTGGTTGAGACTTTGACTGCAGGTAGCCTGAGGTGGGTAGGAGAAATGGCTGTGACTGATATATTTGACTGGAATAAATTAACCAAAAGGATGAATTACACAGAATAAACTCCAGTTCGATAAGTACCATCAACCGGGGCTACTCAGGACAGTTTTGAGCATTTTTTCGTTAATAACTGTTAATAACTTCTTACGATGAAACATTTCATAAACAAGTTTAGGCTCATTTTATAGCTCTTTGCGAGGGCTATCAAATGGCATTGTAAAAAAAATTCCATATGCTATTCCAAAGGTGCCAGAAGCAAAAAAAAAGAGTGTCCCGAGTAGCCCCATCGAATGGGGCTACTCAGGACACTTGCAATAAAACTTCATTTTAAAATATTTGAAGCATGTAGAGTGTACTCATCCATTACTAACAGTACTCTGAAGTCCTCCTCTTTCATTGTAGATGGTGTAGAGGTAGAATAAATGACATTTTCAGTGCTTTTTACTTGTTTTTCCTTTATTGATGATATTACCATAAACATTAATTACCCTCAACTGGGGTGACTGCAAACAAAAAACAAAAACGGGGTCGTAAACGCCAGGGTCGTAAACGCCAGGGTCGTAAACAAGGTCATAAACGCCAGAGTGACTTTGGCCATCGTTTATGACCCTGCTTTTGTTTGCAAAACAAAATCAAAAACATGGCCCAAGTCACCCCAGTTAAGTTGACAGTAGGTACCTTATTATTGATGTGATATTACTGTATTATTGATGTGATATTACCATATCCATGAACATGCCATTAAGCATTTACAACAACCTTGTCCACTGCAAGCTTCATATCAGCAGCCTTATAGCATTTTAACATGTTTTTCTTAGCTTAGCTTCCCGTTTGTTTGTTTGTTTGTCTGTTGTTAACATTGACAACGAAAATTAGCCCACTTCTGATTGTTCTAGAGATCTGAAATTCGGCATGCAGGCTATTTTCGCCTAACAATTTCAGATACAATCATAAAAACTAGTAATTAGAGACCTAAATTAGTTTAATTGAGTAAAGTATATATATAGTATATATATAATATGACGTGCGGGCGCTCACGTTATAGACGAGCAGGCGCTGACGCTGTGTATCATCGATACGTACGTCAAGTCATACTTAATCAAGTCTTAATCGTTTTTCTTGTGGACTAAAAAGTAGAAAATAAAATACTTAAAAAAACTTTTTAAAAAACCACGTTTTTCTTGTGGACTAAAAAGTAGAAAATAAATTATGGTTCGCCCCAAAAAAACGTGGGTCGGGCTGTACGTTTACCATCAAATTTCCAAAATTTAAGTGTTGTATGCTTTTTGCTTTACTCATAAATCTGCCCCACACACGTTTTTTTGGGGCGAACCATAATTTATTTTCTACTTTTTAGTCCACAAGAAAAACGTGGTTTTTTACAAAGTTTTTTTAAGTATTTTATTTTCTGTATCTGTAAGCTCACAGGATGACTTGTAATTTCCAGGGTTGGTGATTTTTTTGATTTTTAAAAAAAAATAAAAAAAATTAAAAATCAATGATTTTTTTTTACTTTTTCATGATTTTTTTTATTTTTTTTGATTTTTTTTAATTTTTTCAGCTTTTTTGTATTTTTGAGGTGTTATTTTTTATGTTGCAATTAGCCTACTAACAATAACAGTATATGGATCATAATGGATGGCTAAAAAGGGCACTTATTGCCTTCAATAATGGCCAACAGGCCAAGGTAGTGTTCACTACTTAGGGATTTTTGGGTGAACAATTATTGATAAGTCTATTCATTAGCTTTGTAAAGTTTGTATGGAGCAAGGTAATGAGCTAAATATAGACCATTTAACTAGCTTCAATATACAAAAACACTTCAGGAATGCAGATCTCCTAAACATTGAAGAGTAACATAACAGATAGGTAGCTGATAGCACAGTGCACAGCACTATCAATAGATCTACTAGTTTTATGTCCTATAAATCTACCAGACTCTATCCTCTATACACACCGACTAGTAGTGACCGAGTGACTGACTGCGCTGTTCCCATTTAATTCAGACCAATAAACCAATACTAAACATAAACTGAACGATAACCAAACAAACCTCATACGACTTGAAATGAGACTTAAGTTATGAGAAAAGCTAACACTATTTGAAATAAACATGTGCACAATTCAAATATTTTGTATCCATTTGCTGCATTTAATTATTTTATATATAGTCTTATAATTGTAATTGTTTTGTTTCTAGTTTCAAATTCACATATTTAAAGATTGAAATTAAATATTTTAATCAGAATACTCGTATTAGGGTGGAAAATCTTTCTAATTGCCTAAAAGGTCAATACAATGTCAACCTCTCAATATACAGGGTGGAGCAGAACCAATTGAGCAGTTTTGAGGTTAAATAATAGAGTAATAGAGGTACATAAAGAAGAAAGTTTATTTTCCTAGAGGTTAGCATAACATACCATTTTGAATACTTATGTTTTGAAAACAATATCTGGAAGATGGGGGCTGTTAGCTGCAACATACTGTTGGAGTCGTTCTCAGAGGAGGGAGTAACCGTAACAGTTAATTCCGATCACTATGCTGCAATGTTGCAAAATTTCTTGCAGCCCAGGATGGAAAACATTGTTGAAAATGAAGCATTGAGAGACATGTGGTTCCAGCAGGATGGGGCTACAGCTCACACAGCCCGAATGTCACTCAATGTTTTGAAATGCATGTTTATTCTTTGGGGACATCTAAAAGAAAGGGGTTCAGAAGTCACCCTCACACCCTACCACAGCTAAGGGAACAGATTATTGCAGCAGAGGTTATGGCCATACCTCGCCATATGTGTGAACATGCTGTAGGAAACTTCTGAGAACAACTCCAACAGTGTGATGCAGCTAACAAACCCCATCTTCCTGATATTGTTTTCAAAACATAAGTATTTTAAATGCTATGTTATGCTAATCATGAGGAATATAAACTTCCTTCTTTATGTACCTCCATTACTCTTTTATTTTGCCTTAAAACTGTTCAATCAGTTTTGCCCCACCCTGTATAAGCTAGCTAACATATTTAAATTGTATATTGTAATCAATATATAACAAATAGTCAAATAGTTAGACTACTTATAGCCTTATAAGAATTAGCTAAGCTGCTAGCTACGTACAATTTATTGCACTCTTGATGCCTCTGTACCAAAAACATTCCATTTATTGGAACCTAATACACACTAAAGGCAACAAGTTTATACCAATTTGTCATTCATAGTACATTTATACTAAAGCATGAATAACAATACCTCAATATAAATTAAAGACTGTCACTCAATATTTTTATATATATGAAAAAATCAAAAAATCGAAAAAATAAAAAAAATCATGATTTTTTTAGAAAAAAATCAAGTGATTTAATCACATGATTTAATCATTGCCACCCTGGTAATTTCACACCATTTTAATTGGGTTGAGTGAATTTATTATAAATAAAATACTTAAAAAAAACTTAAAAAAAAAACACGTTTTTCTTGTGGACTAAAAAGTAGAAAATAAATTATGGCTTGCCCCAAAAAACGTGTGTCGGGCAGATTTATGATTAAAGCGAAAAGCACACAACACACGAATTTTGGAAATTTGATTTTGAACATACAGCCCAACCCACGTTTTTTGGGGCAAGCCATAATTTATTTTCTACTTTTTAGTCCACAAGAAAAACGTGTTTTTTTTAAAGTTTTTTCAGGTATTTTATTTTCTCCATTTTAGTCTGTTGCTACACATGAAAAACGTTGTTGCGAGCCAATTTACTTGCCTTGACGTACGTATCGATGATACGCAGCGTCAACGCCTGCTCGTCTATAACGTCAGCGCCCGCACGTCATAATAGATATATATATATATATATATACTTTACTCAATTACGCTAATTCAGATCTTTAATTGCTAGTTTTTATGATTGTATATGTAAATGTTAGGCGAAAATAGCCTGCATGCCGAATTTTAGATCTCTAGAGCAATTAGAAGTGGGCTAATTTTTGTTGTCAATGTTAACAACAAACAAACAAACAAACGCGAAGCTGAGTTAAGAAAAACGTGTTAAAAAATATAACTCAGTACTCACTGCAGTGAGTGACAGAGAGCTCATTTTCTCATCGACAAAAACTTGAGGTCACAGACAAACGGACAGACGGACGGCGAGACAGACAAACGGACAGACGGACGGCGAGACAGACACACGGACATGGCAAGCACAATAGTGCTCGTTTATGCGCCATGCGCTTGTTTATGCGCCATTTTAATTGGGTTAAGTGAATTTACTATAAAAAAAAAGATTGTGAAAAACATACCTGAAACAGAAATGAATGTTTTAGTGACAACCATCATATATTTTGGAGAAATAAATCATAGTTTAGGTCAATTACTTTTCATTCTATGATGCCCGGTGCACAATTGTATATATAGCATTCTATGTACAATTTTGTGGCGACTGATGATGCACTAATTTTTCGATAAGTGAAATTTTTTTTGCCAAGCGAGGTACCGGTAAATGTAATCAATATTTTTTGTTTTTAATCCATTTTTTTCTTAACTAGACCCTTTGCTTACTGAGGTTCTACTGTAAATGCGTTTTTTGGGGTGTCCCGAATAGCCCCGGACGGGTGTCCCGGGTAGCCCCGCCGTGCGGAAATGGCCGCCATTTTTTTTAATGAGATAGGACAATTCCGTCAATTACGTTTTCAAGCCAACACCTGGGTGCATCTTTTATGTAAGTAAAATTTTTTATTACGGCAAATATTTTTTTTTTTTGCTACAGACCTTAGCAGAAGTAACTTTTTAAAATGTTTTTCACCATTTTTTTCTGGAATTTATCAAAGCTAGTAAATGTAGTATTTTTCGACTTCCTTTATACTACATAGATAGGAAAAATGTTGACGTTTATGCCACTATATTTAGTTTTGTAATATTCTAATTAGTTTTGCTCCTATAACAGTTTTACGCCGCATCAGAGGACTGTCCCGAGTAGCCCCGCCAGTCCCGAGTAGCCCCGGTTGACAGTAAGTGATAAATGAATTATATAAAAATGATAAGGAAATGATAAACAAATGATAAATAAATGTTAAATACATGATGTATGAATGATGAATAAATGATAAATGAATGAGCAGATGGGTTTGTTGAAGCATTTGTATGCATTCATTAAATGATAGGTAAATGATAGATAATAGAAAAATTATAAGTAAATGATAGGCAAATGTGAAATGATAGATAAATGATAGATAAGTGATAGGTAAATGATAAGTAAATGATACTGCATCACCAAACCTACCACATCACCAAACCAACTGCATCACTGAATGCCTTTACCGCTGATATGCATCTGCCATTGCTAGCCTAGGCTGACTAGCACTTAGGATTTGAGAAGTTGAGGAGTTTCCCTAGTAAGTAGACCAGGAGCCAGGAGGTAGGACATAGGCATAGTGGCAGAGCAGAGAGTTTTTTAGTCTCTCCCTCAAGTTCATTTTTGAGTCCTATAAGTAGACCAGTAAAGTAAAGTATCCTGGATACCAGCATCATCATACATAAAAAATTAGTTTAAATCTTGGGTAAATGAGGAAATTAAAACTGAACTGATTCTAAAAAATCTCTGGTTTGTCACTATGGACATAGGAGCAAGTAAACAACTTCATGTAATGATGTCTTTGTAACAGTAAAATTGTCTTGGTCAGTCACTTATATGCAATAAACTCCAAAACGTAGAAATATGAACCAAACGGAAAGGCACTGTCACATCACATTCACACATGATCACTGAAGCACTACCAGCTTCCAGCTACCGCAATAACTGAACTTAAACTATGGTACCGCCATTGCAATAAACTACAATTCATTTATTCATGCCAATTAATTGACTACATGATAGTGACTGACAATACAATAGCATGGTAAATACCAAGGTTTATTTTTAGCTGTCAAATGGTATTTGGTACTGTCCAATGGTTTAATAAGCCACTGTGCAGACTGCAGAGAGTGAACGAAGATTTAAAGACCTACGGCGACGCATTATCGGCAAAATTTTTGCCTTCAGAAGATCTTGCCGACACATTTAGATTGAAATTCTTGCATTTAATATATTTCTCAGTCTTCAGCCAACTATTTAGAAAAAAAAGTAAGGTTTCCGGTACGTTGGATGGATTACGATCAAGCGAANGGGGCAATTCGGGACACTCTTTTTTTGCTTCTGGCACCTTAGGAATAGCATATGGAATTTTTTTGACAATGCCATTCGATAGCCCTCGCAAAGAGCTATAAAATGAGCCTAAACTTGTTTATGAAATGTTTCATCGTAAGAAGTTATTAACAAAAAACGCTCAAAATCGTCCCGAATTACCCCGGTTGATGGTAGTTCGTCATTACTCAGCGTAAATGGCTTTTCATTAAAAATTACCCGGCGACGCATCTTTAAAATGGCCGGCGACGCTTTGGGCTTAAAAATCCATATATTGGCGATGCTGCATCCACCCTCTGCATAGTGGTTAATAAGGGACAAATTTGAGCATTTTTCATTAATAACTTCTTTACATGAAACATTTCGTAAATGAGTTGGGGGCTCATTTTGAAGGTCATTGTCAAACAGGGTAATAAGGGACAGCCAGGGTAATAAGGGACAGCCTGGGTAATAAGGGACAGTTTTAAGCTTTTTTTGTTATATACATATAAAGAGTCTAAAAAAGTCTTTGCTTTGACACAATCATCCTGCAGCCCTAAGTGGAAAAAATGCGACATCAGAGGGATTAGTCCACCTGTTAATGAATTCCGCAGGGGGCTTTGGCTACAAAAAATTGGCAGTAATTCTGCAGGATGCACAAAATTAATAATGAATTCAAGTCGAATTCCGCAGCACAATCAGAAAAGTGGATCCGCGCGAAGTTCGAAGCCAAGAAGAAAATACGGAAGCCAGACGCGCGATCGAACAGAAGCTACTGGACCAGGAGCAACGTTCAAGTTCATCGAACCACTCAACCGTCGTATTGCTCGAGAAGCAAATATGATGTGAACGCAATGTACGAATACCTCCCTTTGGCTCACCAACACCAAGTACGAGAGTAATGAGACAACTAAGCAAGTCAGCAACCTTGCAGTTAACATCCTTCTGCCAATGTGCGGGTTGGCAGTGTACTCTAATACTGTTGTGGGGTTGCCTTCATGATGTAACACATCTCTGAATTGTTCGAGCACCGTAACCAATGGTGAGTTGAACTGGTTTTCATTCCTTTGCAACTAAGTAATGTATGTTTGATATAATGTATTTTTCTATAGTAAATAGGAGTGGGAACTTTGGTGAGGCTCTCAATTCAAGACATGGAACGTTACTCATTACTGCGCTGTCACGTGTCGGCTGTCGGTGTCTTCCAAAGCTCATTTAAATTTTCGAACATTGCTTCATAAAAAACCAAGGACTAATCCATCTTCTTCATTATAAATTTCTTAGTTTTTAAGTATTCTGCGCAGTGTAATATATCTCAATTTTCTTGCATTTACCACGAGAAACGCGAATGTTTGCTAGCCCTTTACGCCCTGGCGTGACGAATTCGTCACACAGAAAAAAACATCGGGTTTCCAACAATTTCATGTTTTCTGTAATTTTTTTTGAAAAATTCACAAGAATAAAAAAAGGCTTAGATTTATTTTTTACATATGTGTACCAAGTTTCAAAAGTTATCTGTCGGTAAGTAACCAAAATAAAATTTCCAATTTCCAATGGCAATGTCCAATTTCTTATGGAAATTCTATTTCGGTTAATTACTGACAGATAACTTTGAAACTTGGTACACATATGTAAAAGATAAGTGTAATCATATTAATTTGTGGAAATTGCATTTGTGCATATTTTACATAATAAATCCTTTAAAAAATGCATATAATATTTGAATAGCTATAATCAACAATAACAGTAGGAAGTTTCTCTATCCAAAACTCAGTATGGACTATGGACGTACATTTAAACCTTAAAACGCGAGTTTTTGTTTGCGTGATCCGTGGGTGATGTTTTAGACAATTTGAATGCTGAAATTATATAGCTTTTAAATGTTGTTCACATTATGTGGATCGGACACTTTAATCAGCCTGTCTTTATCTCATGATTTTTTATTAGAGCCTTTATTATCGAATGAAAAAACATCAATAGATGCCTGAACAATTTTAAAATCCGACTGCCAATAAATATTGTTTGCACGCATTTCATTAGTATTTATATCTTTTGAACAAAACTATATTATAGTATATAGTATACTGGTTTTGGCGTTCGTTAGACTATTACACTTGTCCCCAAATCTTAATTTTGCAGATTTTTTTCAGCTAATTGCAGTTTCAAACATGCAAATCACTCAGCACGCTCCAGTTTTGATGTGCTTAACCGTTTGGTCACCTCGCCTATTTGACCAGATCTGTTGCAGGTAACTGGGATCGAACCCACAACTCACTGCTCGAATCATGGTACTCTGAAACGTACTCACAGAGGCACCCTGCCACTAGCATGCCATCATCCATTGGTACGAAAAAATTATTTTCAAATGTGTGCAAAATCAATGGCATCGCTTGTTGACTTAAAGTGATAAATTTACGTAATATGTTAGAGAATAAAATATTCATGCACATCGAAATTTGCAAGCATCAGGAATGGCATGATCCAGTATATATGACAGCATAGCTGTTTACGTAATATTGTACCATTTATAAACGAAGTTTATGAAACATATCAATGATGAGAACAACATGTTGTATATATGTGCCGGTTTTCTGGAAAAAATGTTTAAATTAATGTTCTGATTGAATATTTATGAGGAAATTATGCTAATAAAGTGCTATTTTATGCTATTAGAAAACACAATATCATTAGAAAAGATTTTTGAAATCTTATCAGTTATTTGATTTATTAGAATGATGTAATTGAATAATGAAAATGAACTGCAAATAAGTTCAACTGTATGCCGAGTAAATAAGAAAAATCAAGTTTTAATATGAACTAATAACGTGCTGAAAATCATTGATTCCAGAAGCACAGAAACTGTAGTAATTATCTCAGGATTCAGGGCTTTCAAAATGCTTGGCTCTGCAAATCTCTTCCACAGGTAATGAGACGCCGGGCGCAAGTCCGGACGTAGATTTGTCCGAGAGGATAATGAGCACTTGCTGTGGCCCACTATGCAGATGGTGGATGCAGCGTCGCCAATATATGGATTTTTAAGCCCAAAGCGTCGTCGGCCATTTTAAAGATGCGTGGCCGGGTAATTTTTAATGAAAAGCCATTTACGCTGAGTAATGACGAACTATTTACAAGCCACGAACTTATTTAGAAGGTTGCATACACGTGTTGCCCCAAATAACTAATTTTACCCTAAAAACAGTCTGATTGTACAGCAAGTGTCAACTGAACATGTAATAAAGCAGTCTGACCGCTCTAATCAGTCTAATGTGACCGAAACTACGCAATCGAAAAAACGTTGTTTACATTTTTTGCGGGAACTCATCGCAACTGATTTCAGGACAAGCTTCGCTGCATCGTAATCCATCCAATGTACCGGAAACTTTACTTTTTTTCTAAATAGTTGGCCGAAGACTGAGAAATATATTAAATGCAAGAATTTCAATCTAAATGTGTCGGCAAGATCTTCTGAAGGCAAAAATTTGGCTACTGAAGCGTCGCCAAAGATCTTGCAATATTCATCCACTCTCTGCACAGTGGGCTGCTAGTCTGGAAAAGTCCTATTTTTGTCTGAAATATCACGGCTCTAATATCATATAATTTCAGTAGGTATGAAATCTCGCGGCTTGAATGTCATAAATTTCATAAATTTTTGTTTGATTAAAAAATCGCGGTTTGCACTTCGCAAACATGTCATTTCATAAAATTTTCAACTTCCGCAATCCGCATTGCTTTACCGTTTCCATTCAATGGAGGCTGGTAGCAGAGCTGCAATCTTGATACTCTATTGTGATTCGTGCTATGATAACCTACGTAACAATTTTCATATGATAGTTATAATTTTTGCACATTCAAAGTACACATGACATAACATAACGCACCCAGATTTAGAAACCATTATTGCTCAAATGAAGCAAAAATAAACGACAGACCATTGACATTGGCATTGACTTATCTTGCAAATATATATATTCATATTTTGTATCACATAGTTTAATTACGCTCTGTAGTCTGTAATTATGCCGTATTGACCTAATTTGTATAGTCCATTTATGCGCATTGTTATTAGGTATTGATCGTGTCAATTTGCCGGCCGGGAGGATTTCGGGACTCGGGAATGTAGGTTCGTACTGTTGACATACAGGTTCATACCTTACTTGCCGCAACCACTCCAGCCATTCATTAGAAGGCACCGATGGGCGATGGCACATCTAAAGCCATGTTGCCTTCTTTAGTTTTGCAATTCATGTCTGATTGAATTGTGATCTATGAATGAATATTCATAACTGTGCTGACACTTAGAAACTGAGTTGCAACCCAAGCAATCTACTTAACTCATATCCAACCACAACACAATGCGGATACACATTTGTGTGTACAGTGTACGGTCAGTGTGATTGCGTCGCGCGTCCATATTTAATCTATTTTAGCTTTCTAAAAGTACGGCGCACGGCGCATTTTTTTACCGGCATAGTACGGCGCACCGCGCAGGTCGTTAAAATGACAATATAAATTCCCACGCACCTGGCACATCTTCCTGACCATGGGCTGCCGCCTGCCGGCACACCTGACACCTGGCGCTGCTCCCTTCCCTTATAATATATAGCTTCCGTCTGCCTCGTACAGTGTGAACCGACTTGCTTGGCAGTTGGCTTCAACATAGCATCGTTGATTCATCAGTCATCACTCCCAAATCCCAATTAATGAATTGTGCGACTCATCAGTTCCGATTGCATACGACGAATTGGGCAGCCCAGTAGGGAGGTTGCCGCTGGCAACCTAGGAAGACCTGTTGAATCCGCACACACAGAAATTAAAATCTTCTACTCACACTCCATTATGTTGCAAACAAGTAAATCCCCACCGAAACTAGGCTTTCTACGCCTTTCCATCTATTGTCAGGTTATCACTATTTGAAACGGTTTACTATTACTTATCAATGTAAATATCTCAAACTACGTTCTCATTTGTAATATTTTGTGTTACATTATCTCTTTACATGTAATCAATGCAGGCTTACCACCTGCCACTGGTTTTCTACGGAATCATACGCAAAGTACTTAGCAATAAAATTTGTCAATGAAAAAACTGGCTAATTCGCAAAATTTGCATAGCTCTGCTCATTTCGCTCTTCCAGACATAACCTGGTGGCGGATGATGGCGGCAGGCCACATCACTCATCAGGCCTACTCTTCAGCGTCGACATCATTATGTTAAGAATCCAAAATCTACTAATTGCTCTTTAGCATTTATTAAAAAAAAGCTGTTGACAAGTTTGCCCACCCTTCGCTCGAGGCTGGACCTCACACAGATGCCCTTTACCGTCCTGTTGACATTAGATAGCTCGTCTCACAATAATTCCGTAGCATTTGTATAAAGAGCATGGAGTGTGAAACCAAAAAACTTGCGTCTCTCCGGCCGATTTTGGGCCCACTAGCTCATCATTCTCCATTTCGTCCTCACCAAGACACACTAGGATTATGTCTCACATCACCTCAAGCTTTCTCCATTCCTGTGCTTAACATGTCCATGCCGGCTCACGCATGATCCTCTCTTCATCTTCTACTCTTCGCTGTCCTCTCACCGCAACCAGCAACATTTGAGTGCAACGGCCTCTCAAGCTCACTCTGTTTGTCTACACGCACAGCCCTCGAATTACCTGCATACCTCCAGGCCAGGAGCATGATAAACAACATATAACGCGTCCTGAAGATGGCTGAATGGAGGGGGACATATATATACTTACTTTACTGAACTTACTTTAGCAAAGTAAAACTAGTCACAACATTTGTGCCGTAAAAATGCTACATTGCAAAATTCAGTTCAAACTGTAAATTACCGTGACTTATAGTTTTCATTGCAATGAAAGCTGATATATTTTCTGAAGAATTTCACTTGTAATTGCAAGTTAGTATCTTATGTTGATTTCATGAATTGACCCTAAATCCAGTGTAGTGAAGGTAGAAAATACAACAAGCATAAGAATTAACTTCATTCATAATCTACAAAACGTACAACATAGCCAATTCTAGTTCAAAATCGGTAAATAATCTACTTCTTGAAGAAGTCTTGTGACCTGTGGAAGTTAAGCCGCCTGTACAATAACTTGATCCTCTTGTCGATCTGGTCAAATCGAGTTGGATTCCATTCCTGTGAACAACACAGAATAAAAAAAACTATGTTAGCTTAGCGTAGATCTACTGGCAATCCCATTCAACAAGAAGTGAAATGAATCTAGTGTTTTTGTCTGAACGTTACACAACATAATAAGTTATTTGAGTCCGTTAAAAATTGCTCATCAAATTACAATGATCAAAGCAACTTAGAATCTAGTTTACATGGGTCGTTGATAAAAAAAATTATACTCAACCGACTTTTGAAAATAACATTAGCACGTGCCCATGACTCTTGAGAATGAAGTGATTGGAATGTGATGAATGAGAGGATTATGATGTTTAATTGTTGACAAAGTTTGATTGCGGATTTTGGTAGCATTAAGGCTAAGGAGGATTAAGGCATTAAGGAGTTTTGTTAATCTCTACTTTTAAATCCAAATGAGTTTGCCCTCCAAATTAAAAATACATCATGATTAGAGAGGCACTGCATTTTAATTCAGATTTAAGGTGCCGCCATTACACTTGTAATATATGAATCGCAACACACCTGCATACTATGCCCAAACAGTCTTTTCTGTCGGAGCAAGACTTGGAATTCATTGCCTTTGAAGCCTCGCAGCCAAAGAGGAACGTCATACAAAGTGTCCGTGGGATGAAGGGATCCATCACCGAGAATATCTGTGAATAAAAATTTACAGTCATCTGCACTTAGTCCGACATCAGGAATCCTTCTCTTTAGTATTCTTAGTATATGTTTTGGACGTAGCATTCCCAGCCCACGATGGATTGTAGCCTCTGGTCACGAGGGATCGATTGTACCGCAACCAGTCACAAAACACAAATTCAAGACTGCACATCGTATTGTCGTTGATTTTAAAACTTGTTCGTGACATCTCCGCGCATACTCCCGAATTCACTGCAAATATTACATTAAGATAATAGGCTAAATAGACCAAAGATATATTTAGGGGAATGACTCTGTCATTGAATATTATTGCTTAGTTGGAGTCAAATGAGCAGTCTACTCAAGAACCAAATGTCGTGCAATTGGACAATGGGGAGCCATTGATATCAATTTAGGGAAGCCATTGTGGTCCTGGAGAGGATATACACAGAAGACAAATGAATATTAATTTGTAAGGCTTATTCCAGGATTTTAATGTATTTGTAGGAAATATTTCTACATACCAAAAATTTTCTGCTTAATTCAACGCCTAAAATGCCTTAAAAACTTAATCATTCATACCAAGAATTGACAAGTAAGAATTTACAAGCAAAGAAATTGAATTCACCATAAGTACCTTCATTGCAGATATGAAGGAGATTCATACAACGTTCAAGAGACAAGCTCAATAATCAGTCAGGAACTTGAAGAATACAAGTACTAAGAATAGAAAATAGCTAAACTTGACTGCACTGGAACGTTTCCAATGGAGGTAGGTCTCTGAACTGTTTTTTTTATTAAGTGAATACGTAGTAAATTTACAGGTGTACTAAAGATCTATGAATCTTCATCTATAACATACTCAAGGTGTATAAAATAATTGAAGAAGGTATATGCCCATCTTCAGGTTTACATCTGTATTTACAGCAAACATTTGCAGTTTCAACTAACATCAGCAGAACATCTAGAGATTGCTGCTGCTCATCCATTATAAATTGCATAAATAATAGCTAAACACATGCAAAGCGGAGATGCAGTCCCAACAAGAAATGTCTCAAATTTAAAGATTATATGAGCAGCAATGCCTTACCAATGTAGTCATTTTGACCAAAGAGAGCTCGCTTCTGACACCAAGCATTTTTTGGTCGGTATTCAGGCATGGGCAGAGGGGACTTAGCCTCAGGGTCATGTGGTAAAGGACCTGTGACAACACAATTAGGTAAATAAAGTGTTCTAGCTATTTATATACACTTTTAAAAAATTCTCACTTCTTCAAAAATTAATTTCTAAATTCAAGGGGCAAGCATTTTTTTGCAGATTTTTTATAACTGACTAAACTAGTGGCCTGAAAAACCATCCCAGCTTCATTTGTATTATTTCTGTTAGTAGCCATTCATCTTAGCAATGTTTAGTTATTAATTGATACAAGTTATAATTAATCATATTAATCAATTATCAACAAATAAATTGCAAAAGTGATGACTAAATTACAATAATAAAGTAGCAACTCAAGTAGGTAGGCAATGCCATTAGCCAGGGTACAAACATACATTTTCTTCCATCTTAATGATTAAAATACCGTATCCTTGTTGTTACTGATATGGTGATTAAAGTGAGATAACATAAATCAATGTCTCTTCTCACAAAAGTGTGCAATAAGCTTTTCTATATTTGAGATGGATAAAGGGAGAATAAGAATACACTATTTCAAACCCAAAGATGACAAATTTCATACCTCTGTTATGCAGTTTTTCAATCTGGTTGCGGCCATAATGCCTCTTCAGAGGTCCACGTGCAATTTTTTCTGCATAATACCTGCAAGGTACAATTCAAGTAGTAAAGCCATCTTGCTCAAACAATATACCTAAATCAAAATTCAATGCATAACATGGAACATTATTACATTCTACAATTAGTTACCCAAATTCCAACAAATAAATGCAAACAACTGAAGACTTACCTTGAACAAGGAGCATCTACATGGAATTGTGCAATATTATAACACTGCTTATTGAAAGCACCATAAGCAGGAGCTATCTGTCCTGGAATTCTCTTCAAAATGGCCAACATATTGTCTCATCTGTGGAGAATATAAAAACTATTTAGCAACATACATTTGAGCTAATGAGTAGAGTTTGTCAGTTTTATATATATAGGAAAATTACAAAGATCTTATGACATACGGTACATCCCATAAAAACAATTATCTTTCTTTTTGTCAAGTTGTTGGGGGTCAGCCTCATCTAAAACCAGGGTGCAGAAAGTGGGTGAATACCTAACTGAAGATCTTTGGTGACACATCAGTGGTAAAATTCACCAAACTCTGCAACCTGGATCTTAAACTTGTGGCCTCTAACAAGGTTGCAACAAGTTTTAGCGCATGAGGTTCTTTAGATTTCTTCACGAGTCAATTAAATTTGACAAGTTAAGAAATTTAGAAGGAAGATATGCCTAGAAAATTTAACAGTTTACAATTGAGAAGAAACTTAAAACCATATCTGTGCTCCCAAATACCTAGATCTCTAAGCCAGCCCACCTTATTATTTGACCACCTACACAAACCTCATAACTGTAAGTTCTATCCATTCTTCATCCCTCCATGCAAAATTTTCATGGTCAATATACATATCATAGGTATGTCTTATAATTTAGAATCAATCAAGTTCTAAGAGGATGACTAAAAACTTGCAATAAGCACATTTTTTTCTATTGAGACTGTCATTGAGACAGAACCATTTATGATTTAGCAATGCAAATTCACCTTCAGAACCAATTTACACATACATAAACTGTGATCAACACCCAGGGAAGACACTTATGAAAAAAGCTTTCAACCCAAGGTGGAAAGCTTTCCTTAGATACAGTGCTCTACCAGGTGATGGATTATAAAGGAAAAGGAGGATCAAATGTGGACATACTGTTTCAATTGTTTAGTACCTCAGATTTGTTATGCAATTGTTTAGTTATCTCTTGTTCGATTTATATTTTTTTTGCTTTTAATTTGTGAATTTTTTTAAGGCCCTTTGTTTGTTATGAATGATGATTAAGTTCAAGTTAAGTAACTATTAAGTTAACCAGTACTGTAGTACATATACCATATTTGAGGGTGGGGCCTTTGGGCACAACCAATTACAGCTGGAAAGGATGACATCACAATCTCAGCAACTGATCACAGCTAGAAAGGGGATGACATAACAATTTCGTCAACCAATCACAGCTGGAAAGGGGATACCGTCAACTGGGGCTACTCGGGACGGTTTTGAGCGCTTTTTGTTAATAACTTCTTACCATGAAACATTTCATAAACAAGTTTAGGCTCATTTTATAGCTTTTTGCGAGGGCTATCAAATGGCATCTTCAAAAAAATTCCATATGCTATTCAATAGCACTTGGAATAAAACTTCATTTTAAAATATTTGAAGCATGCAGAGTGTACTCATCCATTACTAACAGTACTCTGAAGTCCTCCTCTTTCATTGTAGATGATGTAGAGGTAGAATAAATGACATTTTCTGTGATTTTTACTTGTTTTTCCTTTATTGATATGATATTACCATATACCTACATTGATTACCGTATTATTGATGCGATATTACCGTATTATTGATGTGATATTACCATATCCATGAACATGCCATTGAGCATTTACAACAACCTTGTCCACTGCAAGCTTCATATCAGCAGCCTTATAGCATTTTTTCTGTATCTGTAAGCTTACAGGACGGCTTGTAATTTCACACCATTTTAATTGGGTTAAGTAAATTTACTATAAAAAAGATTGTGAAAAACATACCTGAAACAGAAAGGAATGCTTTAGTGACAACCATCATATGTTTTGCAGAAATAAATCATAGTTTAGGTCAAGTACTTTTCATTCTATGATGCCTGGTGCACAATTCTATATATGACATTCTATGCACAATTTTGTGATGACCAATGATGCACTAATTTTCCGATAAGTGAAATTTTTTTCGCCAAGCAAGGTAAATGTAATCAATATTCTTTGTTTTTAATCAATTTTTTCTCAACTGGAGCCTTTGCTTACTGAGGTTTTACTGTAAATGCATTTTTGGGGGTGTCTTTCTCTCTTAGCAGCAAATTTCGCTACATTTTTTTGGTGATTTATCAGTTTACCACTGTGCAGAGAGCGGATGAATAATGCAAGATTTTTGGCGACGCTTCAGTAGCAAAATTTACGCCTTCAGAAGATCTTGCTGACACATTTAGATTGAAATTCTTGCATTTAATATATTTGTCAGTCTTCAGTCAACTATTTAAAAAAAAGTAAGGTTTCCGGTATGTTGGATGGATCAGGATGCAGTGAGTGAAGCTTGTCCGGAAATCAGTTGCGATGAGTTCCCGCCAAAAAATGTAAACATCAAGTTTACGATTACGTAGTTGCGGTCACATTAGAGCGGTCAGACCGCATTATCACATCTTCAGTTGACACTTGCTGTACAATCAGACTGTTTTTATGGTAAAATTAGTTATTTGGGGTAACACGTGCATGCAACCTTGTAAATAAGTTTGTGGCTTGTAAATAGTTTTTCAATACTCAGCGTAAATGGCTTTTCAATAAAAATAAACCCGGCGACGCATCTTAAAATCACCCGGCAATGCTTAGAGCTTAAAAACCCATGTATTGGCAACGCTGCATCCACCCTCTGCACCCTGGTCAGTTTAGTGTTATTGAAGCTTAGTTTTTCAGTTAGCACATTAGCAGTTATTGAACCTAACCTTTAGGTTAGCTGTGCCACCACTGATATATATATATATATATACATAACTTAGGGTGTAGCGCTACGAATTAAGGGTGATTTTTTGGAGGCCAGTCGCGGTAAGTTTTTTGCTTATTTTTGAGCATACTTTCGGCGATAGTGCGACATTTTTGGCATATTGCGCGACACTTCGTCGCGGTAAAAATGTCTCGATATTGACCAACGTCGCGGTATATGTGTATGATTAGTTTTAGCCATTATCGCGACGAAAAAAAAGATGAACCATATTACGAGACATGGTAATTAACACAAATCTCGTTAGGTTAGGGTTAGAATTAGGGTAAGAAGTGTAAAAAATGTTTCTTTAGACACTATTCTAAAATTTTACTATGGTTAGGTCCAGTTAGGAAAGGTTCTTTTACCTTAAATAACTAATTGAAAAACGTCAACTAATCATAGTCGCGGTATTTCCGAGTTATAGATAATATATATATATATATATGCAAGTTTGATTGAAGACCAGAGCATTCTTTTTATTAACAATCTTCTTGTTCGTATTGTATCCACTTTACCTTTGATATGTACTTCTGTCATTTCAAATTCAATTTCAGATGTTGTAAAACCTTCACCAGCTTGATAATGAAAATTGTATTTTCGAAACGTTGCAAACTATTAAAATGTCATTCGGAAACCTGCTTTTCGATCTCCCGACGCCAGCAAGAAATTTTGTTCGACTCATTGAAAAAACAAACAAGAAGATTGTTAATAAAAAGCATGCTCTGGTCTTCAATCAAACTTGCATAAAAGAAAAGCTTCTGCCTAACTACACCAATATATATATATATATATATATATATATATATATACACATATATACATTACCTATCTTCTTTGTCAAATATCCACTTAACAAACTACGCCACTGAAATATTCACTTTGAAACTAACCAGGGTAAACGCGGTATATTCCGACACATTAAGGACGCATCGAGAAATGAAAAACTATAAAAAAAACGTATGCGTTACTCGAGTTCTGTTTGCTTTATGTGACTCAAAACACCGCATGACACACCAGCAACGATGAAACGTCACAAAATGTTGCCATATTTATTTAAAAGCCTTTAGAATGCAAACCTACCAAATCCCTATATTCCGACACTGTGTGTGACTATATTCGGCACGTGGCGAGACACATTCCGACCGTGCTTCAAATTGTACTAATACATAATTCCAACATCCACGTGTTCAAATTTGGATCGCTGTGTGAGCTGTATTGGAATACGACATGGCTTTGAATTAGAACACTATTGAATATTGAGCACTACTTAATTAGGCTTTTAATTAACAGTTATTAAGCTTTTAATTTGGAAAATTTTAATTTTTGCACACAGCTTGGAACGAGCTGTGTGTCCAATTCATTGAATTCAAGTTGTGTTGGAATTAGTTTCTATGTGTCTAAATCCATTTCTCAACTTAATCATCTATTAATTTATTTACCACTTGAAATCAGCAAATACAAGTATACTTAAAAAATTCCTAATATATTCACAGACGTATTTAAAAGTCTCAAACCATAATATTCTTTCTACATAAACAGTTTATCACTATTTGGTAGAGCAAGGTCAACTGTCAACTTTGATACATTTTTCAATAATCTCATTGGGTGGCATGCACCATCTCTCTTTGGATCTCAACATTTTCCCGCTAGATGGCCCAGACCTAGTGTTTTGGCAGTAGTTTGACGCGCAAATGTATGACGTCACTATTTCAACCATCAACAAACGAATGGAACTAAAACAAAGCTTAATATAAAGGAAAAACTAGAGAGGTGTCGGAATTACCCACGATGTCGGAATATACCGCATTTACCCCCACTTTAATAAATGACTGTATTAGTATAATCACAAAATTTTTGCTTGCAACTTAGAAGAAATTTATCTCACACCTCATAATGTGAATGTCCACACTAAATTCCAATTTCCAATTGATTGGTTCAGAGGTTGAGGTGGTAGACATACAAAATTCAACTGCATCAAGTGTTTAAATAAATAAGACATTCACCAATGATGATTCACGCATCACAATATAACGATGTTGCCGGGTGGATGTCTCACACTGCGGGTGAGGTAACCGTGTTACCTTTGAGTTTGGTTTGGCAACAACCCTTCTATCTGGTATGTTAAAGGCTAATGAAAGACTGGTGTCTTATCTCTTAAATTGAAGTAAAAATACGGTGACAATGTAATGAGTGAATAAGTTTAGCTGCATTCAGGAGTTATGATTAGGGATAGGGAAAGGGAGCATGGACAGGGTTACATGTATTCCATCATTGATGAACTGAAAAATAAAGAGAACAAAAATCAATAACCTGTCCAACAAGATAATAAAACATACTAAGCCTGAAGGGAAATTGAATGTTAAAACTGATGCAATAAATACTTAAAATATATTCTTAATTGATGGCAAGCTGGTTGCGTGCAGCAAGCAAGATATATGAAAAACAAAACAGACAAACATAATATTGGGAGTGAAATCAGTAAAACATTTGCAAAGATAAGCTAAAACTAGAACCAAGAAAAACCGTTCAAGTAATTGGTAAAAGTTATGAAGTTTTCAAGATAAACACACAAAATCAAAGCATTCAAGAATAAATTGCAAGCAAATGACAGTTTAAATAAGAATTGCAATAAACATTGGATGATATGTCATATGTGAAGCACTAACAAAGTTAATTAATCAGATTCGCAGGTAGCAAAATTATGGGACACTCACAAAACATCTTTGCAATTAAAAGGATCACACCTAATTCAACTCGCCAACAACTTGTGGCAGTTCCACTTAGTAACTCATCAATTTAGGGATCACAATTGCATTTTTATAGTCCTCCAATCCCTATCACAATAATGGGATGAATGAAATAGCCCAGCATTGCCTAATACCAGCATAATTTTCATACTTCACCCTGTGCACAAGCATGCTGCAGAGTGCAGAGCAAATTAGCCAACATGATTACTTGCTGAAAGCCACAGGGACTAAATCCCTTCATGGATGTAAACCAGCAAGCCAATGAGCTGCAAGCCACCAAAACAATGATCGTAACCCCATGGTGCCAATCCATAGGTTATTCAAAAGAACCTGTTCTTATGTCATTTTGAACCGATCAACACTTCTTTATGGACCGATCGTAAAACACACCTCCACCGGCAAAAGCTTTCACACTTCTGAAGAAGGTGAGCTGACAGCTACACTGGCCGTGGGGTGTGGGTGGACCTAATTTGAATTTGAATGCATGCAGCGATTCAAAATCCTATAGACTGTGATAGACATAGTATACAAGTCATAGAGCCTAAATTTTTAATATCTATAAAAAAATGTACGTTTCTGCATGTATTATA
>NW_025945385.1:185379-202607 GCF_000764305.2 Hyalella azteca
CGCTACTAGTCGGTGTGTATAGAGGGTAGAGTCTGGTAGATTTATAGGACATAAAACTAGTAGATCTATTGATAGTGCTGTGCACTGTTCTATCAGCTACCTATCTGTTATGTGACTCCTCAATGTTTAGAAGATCTGCATTCCTGAAGGGTTTTTGTATTTTGAAGCCAGTTAATTGGTCAATATTTAACTCATTACCTTGCTCCATACAAACTTCACAAAGCTAATGAATAGACTTACCAATAATTGTTTACCCAAAAATCCCTAAGTGGTAAACACCACCTTGGCCTGTTGGCCATTATTGAAGGCAACAAGTGCTTTTTTTAGCCATCCATTATGATCCATATACTGTTATTGTTAGTAGGCTAACAGCAACATAAAAAAATAACACTTCAAATAGACAAAAAAGTTGAAAAAATCAAAAAAATCAAATAAATCAAAAAAATCATGAAAAAATCAAATAAATCATTGATTTTTGATTTTTTTGATTTTTTTAAAAAAAATCAAAAAAATCGCCAACCCTGGTTTAGACCATTACAACTTGCAAGAGGGGCCCAAGGGCCCCACTGTGCAGAGAGTGAACGAAGATTTAAAGACCTACGGCGACGCATTATCGGCAAAATTTTTGCCTTCAGAAGATCTTGCCAACACATTTAAATTAAAATTCTTGCATTTAATATATTTCTCAGTCTTCAGCCAACTATTTAGAAAAAAAGTAGGTTTCTGCCACTTTCCGGTACGTTGGATGGATTACGATGCAGCGAAGCTTGTCCGGAAATCAGTTGCGATGAGTTCCCGCAAAAAATGTAAACAACATTTTTTGGATTGCGTAGTTTCAGTCGCATTAGAGCGGTCAGACGCCTTTATTACTTTTTCAGTTGACACTTGCTGTACAACCGGACTGTTTTTAGGGTAAAATTAGTTATTTGGGGTAACACGTGCATGCAACCTTGTTAAGTTCGTGGCTTGTAAATAGTTTGTCATTACTCAGCGTAAATGGCTTTTCATTAAAAATTACCCGGCGACGCATCTTTAAAATGGCCTGCGACGCTTTGGGCTTAAAAATCCATATATTGCCGACGCTGCATCCACCCTCTGCATAGTGGCAAGGGCCAAGGGCATGGGGCCTTGCAAAGGGTTAAGACCGACGCACGGTGGTGGACCAATAAGTACTCACAATAATTCCCTGCCACCATGCGTAACCCACAAGCTTAACCCCAAAATATTTCTATTCCATGCAGCCTAACCCCTTCCCCAATTTTGATAAAGAACGCCCTGCGCCATAGTGCTATCAGCACACTGCTACATCTCCAGCCTGACGCCTGTCCGTTCTTCTGGAGACTGGAGGCTAAACCTCCACTCTTACCCCCTGCTTCCTCTCCTTTCGGTACCAGCTTGCGGAAGAATTCTAACCTAAGCTAACCTAACCCTTTTGCAGAAAGGTGGAGAGAAGGGGGTAAGTGTGGAGGAAGAAGATGCTGGTGAGCGTCAGGGCTGGGCTTACGCCTGCGAAGTGGGTAAGGATGTAAGGTGATGCGACAGTCCGCCGTCCGGTGAGGAGCCGTTCCCATTTACGGCAGTCTGGTGCGGTCTGCGCCTCTGCGGACCCTGCGGCTTACGGCATTTGTAAGAAGTGATGGTATGGGCTTAAATCATTGGTGTAGGAGGCAGGAGCTATTGCCGTATTGGCTGTATTCAGCGTATTGGGCGTAATTCGTTGGAGTATCAGCTTGTGGGCTGAGGCATTGCTTGTTTCAAGCTGGTGTGGTGAGATGAAGCAAGTAAGAACAGCTGCATATGTGTTAGGCTGACTATTTCTATTGCATGTAGATTGTAGAGGGTTGCCATTGGCTCTTAGGCTGATACCGCTGATTTAAGAGTCTTTTTTTTTCTTTTCAAATTTGCGGGAGCCTCTGAAGACTAGTCCAATGTGGCCCCACGACCGAGTTTTGAGTTATAGTTGTTAATCAATTTAATTAATCACTTAATTTTCTTTAATTGATCACTTTAATCACTGAGACACTGATTTAAGAGTCAAATTTTTTTTTGGGGCTACGGCAGCGGGCAGCGCTCCCCATTAGACCCGCAGGGTCGGTGCGTGACCAATTGACCCGCTGTCCGCAGCTGCGGTTGAGCCTATAGAAGTGACCGGTCCAATTTGCGGTCACGCGTCGAGTGGTCGTGACCCAATCATTACAACGATTTATTATTGCAGCGCTCATGAACTTCAATGAAAGTTTTTTTTAATTTGAGAGACAAGGACAAGAAAAAAACAATATTATAATTCCTGAAAAAGCAGTTACTATTTATATATTTTTGCAACCACATCGAACTAAATACACTACAAAGGGAGTGCAAGAGAAAGGATCAGATTCAGGAAGTAGTGGAAAATTTGAAACAAACTTCAATAATCGTATTTCCTTCCTTAGTATCTAAACTTATCGAAATGAGTTAGGGGTAACACTAATAGTAATGACAATCTTCATAGCGCAGATTGTTATTTTCAAGATTCAAAATTCTATTAACAAGCAAATTAAACAATCATCTTCCATTATTATGCAGCTATCGTAAAATCTAACCATATCTTACTGAATGAAACAATTATATCTGGAAAATTAACTTCGCGCGATTTCTGGAAACAAAACTAAGAGAGGCCACATCATATTCAACAAACTTATGTCAAACCGAACTCACGATTCTCAATGAAGCGCAACAGTCAGAGCACGCGCTGCCAAGACTCTGAGCAACAGGTGCGAGCCTCGCAACGTGATCACATTTCCATGTCGACATGCATGTTGTACGATGTGAACTTACATCCCTTTCACTGTTGCCATGCCGTAAATTAAAACCATGCATAATGCATAGAATGAGAGCATCTCCGAACAGGTCAGGGGTTAGAGTGCGCGGCGCACGAAACAAATTACACTCTTAAACCTATCATGAGCTCGGAATAGTTTAGAGTTTAAGACTTTAAGTGGTTCTAGATTCTTTCGGGGTAATGGGTTAAAGTCAGAAACAGAATGAATCATGCTTGACAGTCGATTAGTTTCCGTTTTTTTCATGCTGAATAGAATAAAAATTGAGCAAAGCGAGGAACTGAAGTTATATCCCATGAACGGATCCTTGAAGCGAAATAAGAAGTTGATTACTATTAGTCTATTAGGTACCGTAAAAAGCAAATGCAAACAATGGTACTATTTCTCCAAAATGTAAGAACGAATCTTTTAAAAACGTATTAATGACAGTTGAATAATTCAAAAACTAGTACCTTGCTATATATTACTGCATGGATCGCTGCCTGATTTCTCTGTTCAGTAGCAAGTTAGAACAGCTCATGCCAGACACTAGACTTTTTCTGGCGAATCCTGCTCCCAACATATAGAAATAAGACTTAAGCACGCTGTTCTAAATCTAAAAGAATAATGCAAAAATCGCCATTCAAATAAGATACGTATTTTGTAAAGAACGTAAGCCCCGTAACTCTTCTAAGTCAGTCGCAATACCATGTGACCATTAACTTGTCAAGTCGTTGCACGGAGCCCAACTGCAAGCTATACAATCCCTTGCTTCAGTTCAGCTCCTCATTTCCATGACAACACGAATCTTTTACACATACCAGCGTGTCATGGAATAATTCATGGAGCTCTGTGTACAGTGGATCGAAAAAATTATGCAAGCTGGAACTTCCCTAAAAAAAATTGCACAAGTTTCTTCAAAAAAGTCAGGCTTTTAATCATCTTGAGTGGCAATAACGAAAATGAAAAATACATTCTAATGGTAAGGATGGTGTACGGCATAGTTTTTTTTTTGGGAGTTGTAAATCTAGGCAATCCGTAATAATACAACTGCAGGTGTTGGATTTACATGCTGCTAATAATGATCATAGTGACCAATCAATTGTGATAACTAAGAGCGTGATAAATTTGACCATGGTAACTCTAATCCAGGAATCTTTGATCGTGGTAACCGTGATCGAAGTAACTTTAATCGTAATATTTTTTCGTCGTAACCTTAATCGTGGCAACTTTGACCTCCATTATTACCGCGGATTGCGCCCCGCACGCAAACTAAGCCAGATTGCACTCGCTTCGGCGAAGCGGACGTAAAGGCTCCGACCTTCTGGCCGTGATTGGTCTTTCGTATCGTGATTGCGGTCAAGCGATTGCCTACCGACGCTCGAGGCTTCGATTTCTGGTAGAGAATAATGAGGAGGGTGCAGTAGTGTCGTGAAATTGAAGTGAAAGCCACGAACTAGTCCGGCCATAAATGTGATCCGTGGTGATTTGAATCACGAAATAAAGCGTTCAAGTCTCGACGAGTTGCACTGTTTGCGGTGATTCATTTATTTTGCAGTGAATAAACTCTTTCAACTCGTATCATTTGTGCAACTCGTAAAAATCAAAGGACAAATGATAGTTTTACACTCATCGGAATGTGTCTCAGCTCGCACAGAGTGTGTCTTTGTGTCATTCATTCAAACCCCACTGATCACTGTATTCATTTTTAATCAAGAAGATTAGGAGCTAAGCATTATGACAGACTAATACTACATTCAATAGGTCATAATCAGTCTCGACGTTGTATAGATCAATCATCGACTTCCACGATGCATGGATTAATCATCGGTCTCCTCGTAACATGGTCCAATCATTGGTCTCCACGTTTCATGGACCAATCTTCGGTTTCCACGTTGCAGAGCTCAATCATCGGTCTCTACGTAACATGTTCAATCATCGGTTTCCACGTTTCATGGAAATGGATCAATCATCGGTCTCCACGTTGCATGGATCAATCATGTCTTCACGTTGCATGGATCAATCATCGGTCTCCACGTTGCATGGATCAATCATCTGTCTTCACGTTGCATGGATCAATCATCGGTCTCCACGTTGTATGGATCAATCATCGGTCTCCACGTTGTATGGATCAATCATCGGTCTTCACGTTGCATGGATCAATCATCGGTCTTCACGTTGCATGGATCAATCATCGGTCACCTAGATAAATTAGTGACCGTCCGATGTTGAATCGATTCTCCGCTCACTTAATTCTCTTAGCGACGAAATACCAACCCCGCCTGAGCGTTTTACTCATTTAAACTTGATGCAACCATAATGATCACGAAAAGCACGATAATAATACAAAAAAGATTTCAGATCAATTGGCATATGAAGTAGGAATAAAATATGCGAACGTATTTATATAGGTGGTTTACAAAAAGTAAATTCATTAGCAAGCATCGCTAAACAAATGGTAGGATCGCCAGTTCATTGATGACGTAAGCATCGCTTGCGAGGTTTGTAGCTCTATACAAACTAGTGCATTGTATAGTCTTTCAGTCACGAGGTTCAAAGCTCTACAAACTAGTGCAATGTATGGTCTGTCAGTCACGAGATTTGTACCTCTACAAACTAGTGCAGTGTATGGTCTGTCAGTCACGAGATTTGTACCTCTACAAACTAGTGCAGTGTATGGTCTGTCAGACACGAGGTTTGTACCTCTACAAACTTTTGCAGTGTATGGTCTGTCACTCACGAGGTTTGTACCTCTACAAACTAGTGCAGTGTATGGTCTGTCAGACACGAGGTTTGTACCTCTACAAACTAGTGCAGTGTATGGTCTGTCAGACACGAGGTTTGTACCTCTACAAACTTTTGCAGTGTATGGTCTGTCACTCACGAGGTTTGTACCTCTACAAACTAGTGCAGTGTATGGTCTGTCAGACACGAGGTTTGTACCTCTACAACTACTGCAAAGTATGGTCTGTCATTCACGAGGTTTGTAGCTCTCCAACTACTGCAGTGTATGGTCTGTCACTCCATAGTCTTTATACTGTCATTTCTCACAATTTTCATTTGACTTTCAAGGCCTAATCCAAACAAACTTGAATAGAGCATTAGAATTAAATCTCAAGTTTAAGTTATAAAGAACATGGACTGCAAAGAGAGCAATAAATAACGTTGTCACATTGAGTGTCCTGACATAGAGACATTTGTCATGAAATTATGAACGGCGGAACAGGGTTACAGTTGAAGAAGTTGAACTGCAGCGTCATGATGTAGGTGCAAATATTTCGTCCAAATCCGGGATTTAATTGAACAATTATATAATTATATATTATGCTTATATATATAAATATATAGGTATAATATTTCAAGATACTATACAATTGCAAGTTGATTGATAGATTTTTGGTTAAGAATAACAATGACGTGCAAACGAACAGAAATCAACAGAAACATTGGAAGGGATTTTGCAACGAGAGATAAAAAATTATCGATGGTCGTTTACCACTGAACTAACTAATTAACGTTCACTAAGAACTTATTTCATGAAGAACAACTAAAAGTTTCAATACAATATTATATATCATGAAAATATTTGACTTCGGGTCTATTTCGGAATAAACGTTAAAATAATGCAATTCGTACTCTGCGCAAAAGAATTATATTACAGTAAATAAATGCTGCAGTTGAAGAAGCTCGAAAAATTATAACAATACAGGAATATTTTCCGAAGTATAGATTCCAGTAATGTCATAAATAAATGAATGGTAATACTGGGATAAATTAACGAAAATGTTCATTGGAGAATTAGAAATGGAGCGTTTACGAAACAAATTTAAGAAAACTATTTCCTCCATAAGAAAATTTTAAATATTAATGGGTATGCAACTGAAATGCCTTGAAAAGTTCAACTGTTAAGAAATATTAGACGCCAAAAACCTAATGGCTCAACAATAAATAACAACGAACAATGGTTCGCAAGTTGTACGTACGATGAATAATGGCGTTTCAGAAATAAATAGCGAAGGTCGGCGCTGGCAATATCGGAACTGTTGGACGAGCGAAACGAAGGTGGCAGTTCGTAAGTGCCGCCATTTCGAAATATTGCGAAAGGAATGCACTTGCGGCGCAACAATAATAAATTGCAATAACTAAGTGCCGGTCCAGTATATATTTAATGGCCAGCGGTCACTGGCCAGTGATGGACCGCCAGCAATCACGGTGCGCTTCATCGCACATCCGCTGCCACAAAACGCGCGTCCTCCAAATAACCAAAAAATAATGAAGGTTGAGCTTCTTTTATTGTCGCTAGTAAAATCGGTTGCTATGCATAGTCTGATAGAGAACAAGCCTTACAAAGTGACGAATAACATTATTGATAAATCCTGGCAAACTTATCATTCTGAGGTTAATAACGTATAAAATAATTTCAATGATGTTAAACAGAATTTAATTCAACTGCCGGGCAATTGAAACATTATGATTCATTAAATTATGCAATAGAGGATTGATTTGTTCTTAATAGTGACCCGTAATAGGACTAATTAACAGTAAACAGACAAAATACTCATCATTCGAACGCAAAACGTTTCTTCATGGACAGGTCGCATCTGGGTTCTTCATATCGACCAACTACTAATTAACACTAATATACATGTAATCTCCGTAGCAACGAAGTACTTTTATTCCAAATTCTATTAGAGAATCAGGACGACAATGTAATCGTGAATTGAAGCACATGCAACGCCAGGAAAATGGAGTCTTTTTTTCATATTTACAACATGCCAATTACGCTGTACGAAAGTTTATTCCATGAATGAGCTCTGAGAGAATGCAGAGAGAGTTTTGTATAATTCTATGAACTGAAATGTCTTATATTGAGTATATTGAGCTTCATTTTGAAGAGTTTTCACAACAAGATGCAACACACAGATTGAGACAAACTTATTTAATCAGGCAGCTATCTTAAAAATTAAATTTTAAATAATACAAAAGTCGGGCCAATAAAAATGATTCTTACCTGTCGAATCGACTGTCCATTTCCGCAGTTTGCAGGATGTAAAAACCGCCGATGATGGCTCTGGTAAATCGCACTTGGTCGGTCTATGAAGATTTACAGGAGACGATAACAGCAGTAAAAGAAACGCGGAAAGATTTCAATATAAAACGCAAAGCTCCAGCAGAAATTGTCTGTTGTCGTCAAATTACATTGGATTTTAAGGTATTGATTAGTTAGGCATTCGAGTTAAAAGATAATGAAAAAATTATTTCGGAAAGTTATGAAAATTAAATTACTGAGATCTAAAAGATTTTACGTCAAATACCGTGCCAAAAAGTGATGAATTGCTGTTGGTTTTGAAGTAACGTTTGTGTTCATACACGCTCTGCATTAGATGGATTTTATTTAAAATGTACTGAGAATTTAAAGCATTTGGAAGTACGGAATTGAATCTGTCAAAATTATTAAACGATCCTGGATTTAAAGCAAAAAAATTCAAACCATATTGCTTGAATAAACTATAACAACACTACAAAAAGGATACAAAAGGCATATCATACTTCTTATACATGGAAAATATAAATCAAATGAGAATTCGCACGTATGCTATTTTCTTCTTTTTCAACTATTAAACTTCGTTCAAAAAATCATTCGAACAAGAGAAACTCGATAATGTGCACGTCCATCTTGGTCAGGTAGAAACCAAAAGTCGAGAGAAATGTGAGCAAAAGAATAAAAAGTTTAGCTGGAGGGGATTTGGCAGGTGCAGCAGAAGTGAGGTAAAAACCTCGGTTTTGAGGAATCATGGGACAAACCTCATTAGACTGGCTTCCCGTGGGACATTTTGGGAGTATATTCCCACGACAGATGACAGGTGATAGCTTACCGAGACAGCGCCCAGCGTTGGGTGACATGTTATCGTGCGAGCAGGGCTTTCGCTAAATGTTACTCAGAAGACCTATGTCTATGACGAAGAAATGGGGGCTGTGTATACTGTATATAAACTATAAATAAGTATTGTTATTGCTTTGTACTTCTGTACATTCGATTCCCTGTATCGTTCATTAACTGAAAATTTTATAAAAAATATCGATTTATACATCTTATTACTTGCTACCCGAAATCGTACTCTTGAGCAAAATATAATAAAAACTATACCCTAACCAGCTCTTTTCAACTGGTAGAGAGCATATATTGGTATTATCAGGTGCACAGGCTTCCCCTCAAGTGAGAAATTTTCATTTGCAAATTAATCGAAGGCAAACTGAATTTTCCACCATATTATCGTGACGAAATAATCGATAATACTTCGTTTCTAATTCATTGATACGTACTGTAACCGCCCCTCACTGCGGTATCATAGATACGTGCTGTAACCGCTGCTCATTGCAGTATCATTGATACGTGCTGTAACCGCTCATCACTGCGGTATCATTATAGATACGCACTGTAACCGCTGCTCATAGCAGTATCATTGATAAGTGCTGTAACCGCTCATCACTGCGGTATCATCACTGCACTGCACTGCACTGTAATTACATAGCGTAGACTCGTTTAGATTCGCGGGGCATTGCTGGTTTTTTTGCTGACGAAGCATTCGACTTCATATCAGAAGCGCTTGTGAGATTAGTACAATAATAATTGTATAAGGTTAGATCTATTCAGTTATTCTGATTAAATAATTTTCAACGAATTTTTCCTTAATATATTTGTTTTAATAATAGTACGCTTCGCAAATTTACAAAAAATTAAGAGAAATGCTCGAAATAATCGCACCAACATAAAGGCGATAGTAAACGTTCTGAAACAACAAATGCAACAATTGCCGCAAACTATATTAAAGTAAAATAATGCAACAATTGACACAAGCTTTATTAAAGTAAACCAAGACAATGCCACATGTACACTAAACTCACTTGCTGCATCGTAAGGCAATTTTAATACAATATTCACAAAAGGAAGAATTTCATCTGTCTAACTTAATACAAGTATTGAGTGCTTGTTGGATGTAATTCTACACTTTCACTGTTGCAGTCCAGCAAGCAGTGTCATCACAGAAAAACATTTATTTGTTATTTCAAAATATAAATAAGATATTAGTGAATTTATTCTCATTTTATTTAAAATATTAATAAAATATATGGAACTGTTCAATGGGAAATTGATCTGCGCCATATTAAATAAAAGAATATACAGCTTTAAAAAACGATCACTAACTCCATTCATATTTATCCAGTTAATCTTGATTGATTCGTCTCGTTACGATATTACAATAACTTAAATTGGACACGGAAAATGTGTGCAACATATCATTCGTCGAGTCATTTGAACATGACGTTGCAGCAACTCGTGTACGGTTCTATGTTGAGTTTTCATATCAATATTAAATTTATTCATAACACATTTTATACATGTCTTATATACTTGATTGCAGCTAAGATGAGGCGAAGGAGGCCCGCCGGTAAGGCACATGCATGCCTCAAGGCTCGCTTCCTGTGGCCGGATGCGCCTCTTCCGCTTTCCATTTAAAGAAGTCGACAGCGGAACAGACGAAAGCAGGCGAGCGCACGACGCAGGATACGGCGCAGCCTAGTCCGCCTGTCGGGGTAAACATTTACGCGCAGGTGTTGAGGACGGTTATAGGGCGGTTACAGGACGGTTATAGGGCGGCTACAGGACGGTTATAGGGCGGCTACAGGACGGTTATAGGGCGGCTACAGGACGGTTATAGGGCGGCTTGAGGACGGTTATAGGGCGGCCTGAGGACGGCTGTATAGGAGGATTTCATGTACGGCATCTGGACGGATGCATGTCAGCAACAGGACGGTAGAAGGATGACGGCATGACCCTTTCAGGATGGCAGTAGGACGGCTTCACGGTGGCAGTAGGACGGCTTCAGGATGGCTGCTGAATGACTTCATGGAAGGCTTCAGAGACACGTCTACAGGACAGTTTTAACTCAGCGGTTTCAAGTGCTATAAAGAGCAGATTTCATTTTGTCGATCGGGCTGAAGATAGTGAGCTATAAGCAAGATGTGTAATACACATTACACAACCTTTAAAGGTTCGGTAAAGTGTGCTGGCAACGAGTAGGACATGAAAATAAGAAGATAGACTTTCGCTGGGTAATTATATAGTAGGGTTTTCTCGGAAGGAGGTAACAGAATCGCATCAGATTACAACAGGTGATGTATGGAATATAATTGACATCATGACGATTTGGCTGCTGGCGATATTTAGTTCGGTCACGGTTCCATGAACGCGACAAGAGTTGAGTGCAATGAGAATTGTAAATTTATAGCTTTTGCGATGCATTTGATAAAAATCTGGCACCTAAAATGAATAGTTTATAGAGCAAATGCAGGGAAGCGTTGCGTTGCCCGTGATGGATTATTTCGGGAATTTGAGGGTCAGTTTACTGCGAAATTATTTAATAATATTGAGCTTAATGTTAGCTAATTTGAAAAGTACAATCTCAAACCAACATTTTACATCGAACATTTGAGTCCCATTTCATTCTCCTATTAGAAGTAAGGAACAAAATTAGCGATTTTAAATATAATTCGTACATGTCAATTTTAAATCGTGTTTTTGGCCCAATCCTTTCCTCCCAGTTTTGCGATGCATTGTTTTTCCTACATAAGAAAAAATTTCAAGTCGAGGAAATATCCCGACACGATACGCATGGTGAATACGCACCTGAAATACACTTACAATACGGCACCAGGCTTCATATACACATTCACAAACTTTGCTAAATCTACACAAGATCATTTATCCTGCTCTCTATTCATGCCGTGATTTACCATTTTAATTGAGAATAAAAAATATGTATTAAAAACTGTGCGTGTTTGCGAGTTGCCGGCGTTGACGCGGACAGGTGCACAGAGTGTCGCTCTTTCCGCAGTCGCGGAAGCGGACGCAGCGACGCGGAACTTCGCCGCTGCATCTCCGGACGCCGGATTTATTTTTTCTCCACACTTCACGTCGCAGCTTTCACAGCTCTTCCTTACTTTGATTTTTTCTTGCGTAGTTTTCTTACATTATCTGGATTTCTCTTTCTTTTCTGCATTTCATATTTTTTGTTATGATGTCAGCCGTTAAGGCCAAAATAAATAAGTAAATAAATAAAATCGAGGCTCAAGAAATACATTAAAAATTTGGGATTTATCTGCGCTCCAAGAAAACTAACATGAAGAAATTAATTGCACTTTGCACTGCTCATAATAATTTGATGACCAGGTGTTATTTCCTGCTTCGAAATTTTAGTTCTTCCAGGAAATGATTTTTTTTTGTTTCTAGTTCTTAGCACATGTCATGTAGATCTGCGGTAATTTTTGGGAGTCACCTTATACAAAATATTTACGAGTTCTTAACTCGGTCGGCCAATCTCCTACGAGTTTTCAAACAAAACTCACCAATCACAACGAGAAATCGGCCGCTGCGTGTACTTAGGCTGCTACGTGTACTTAGACCCAACGTGTACTTAGACCCAACGTGTACTTTGACCCAACGTGTACTTGGACCCAACGTGTACTCGGAACCAACGTGTATTTAGACCCAACGTGTGCTTAGACCCAAGGTGTACTTAAGCCGCAAGGTGTACTAAGCAAGTTTTGATAGTACAGTCCCTGGACAACCTAGCGTGAAACTACCCCCCAAATTACAGGTAAGAGACAGACAAGGAAAGTAAGGCCGGTGAGCACGGCTTGGCTGTGCGTGCCGATCGTAATTTCCAGTGGACAAATCTTCGGAGAACAGGAAGGAAGTGAAGCCATCCGTCCGGAACTGGAAGTGGAGGGGGAAGAGTGGTGGAGAGGAGAGTGGTGGAGGGAAGAGAGTGGTGGAGGGGAGAGTGGTGGAGGGGAGAGAGTGATGGAGGAGGGAGAGGGAATGCAGCTGGGCTGAAGCTTTATGGCAAATAATTACAGTGATAACGCTGAAGACAATTAATTGTATTCACTTATATAATCTCAGGAGTTGCTTTCAGTGCATATTCTTGAATTCCGATTGAATTATATTATCAACATTTAATCTAAAACAATAAACCTGCTTCTGCCACGGATTTCAAGAATAGTTACTGATTGACATACATACCATGACGCAAACCTTCCACTCTACCTCAATTGAATTACTAAAAAATCTATCGAGATTCACCACACAACAGCACCATGCAAATATTTCATGTCTGATTAACCTTTCAATAAATGAACATTATTAACACAACCCTGCTGTTGCTGTTATCTTCTTAAGGTTATAACCAAATCATCCGATAAATAAATTATACTCATTCATACACTAACTATTCGAGTTCCGTTACGTTCTAAGACTGACAAGACCAACGTCTCGCAATGAGTATAGATCGATTCTCAAGTTCCGATGAATATCCTGAATCATTTTTTGTTGAAATTTTCTGACTGTGTGAAGCGAGCCATGTTACTCACCCAACTAACTTTCCTTCTCTCCCCATCACCACACCACACCACACTACCCTTCAAACCACTTCACACCCAGTCTATCCCCCACTTCACCCAGCACTCCTATACCTACCCTTACACCCCCACGTCCCTCAGTACCATGAATTCACTCCCCCCCCCATCACATCCTTCCCTCAAGTCACCCAACGCAATCTTCTTGCTCCCTCACCTCTCCTGGTGAGGGAGAGGTGAGGGAGGGGTCCCCCAGACTGGGGGACCCCTTCACATCCCCACGTCCCCCAGACCGCCCCCCAGGCGGGGAGCAGGGCGTGGGAAGCGCCTGGAGAGGAGAGCGTCTGGAGGCTAGGAGCTCTCAAGCCTTTTGCCACCTCTTGCTCTGTACTGCCATCTCTTGCTCTGTACTGCCACCTCTTGCTCTGTACTGCCACCTCTTGCTCTGTACTGCCACCTCTTGCTCTGTACTGCCAACTGTACATTATGGACACCAAGTTTGGCAGATATCCAATTGCACATTCAACGTAATGGTTGTTTGCAATGGCGTAGCGCGTTCAATATGCAATTGCTAATACGCGATTCAATTCTTCCATAAGGCGTTGCAATTCGTGCAGGGAAAAGTACTTCACAGTGTCAGAAAAACAACAAAGGAAAATACTACAGAGCTGAGCCATGTTTTACGTTCGGCCTGAATGGGCAGAACCCGTTCTTCAACACCTTTCAGGGTAACAAATTCAGTTATCAAGGCATTTATCTCCATGGTCAGGCTAAAGAACAATGCCTACGCATCTCTATTGCCAAGACCATCAATTTCGAAAGACTATTTAATTATCCGAGACTCGATGATGCAAATAAAGGTTCGCTAAATCACGACTCAACACTTCTCAGGGGAGGTCTTCGTGAGACCACGCGAAGGTCATCATGGGAATGATAGCTCAGGGTAACTCTAGTAAGATTTCCCCAGAACAGAAAGAACGTGAACGCGTTTTGGGGTTTTAATGACAGCGCCAAAGTTGATATGCACGAATTTTTGGCCAGAGTAATGAGCAATTGTGGAGCTCGACTGCACAATGGACGTCGTCCATCAGCGATTTAATTGACAAAAATAGAGAAAGAATATCGTTCATGAGTTCGTCTTTACGCATGACTGATGTCCTTAGTTCCGAATGTAGGCAGGATTATTACCGCGATGACCTGAAATACTGGACAAAAGTTCAAAAATTTCAAGCAGTGTGGGCAAAATGGCGGCGAGAATACTGAGATTCTAGATCAATTTCTAAAAAAGTTTTGTCTCGATAACTTTCATTTATTCTTGCGGATCTTCTCAGAAAAAGAAGAAATCAATGCAGAGTCTTACTTAAGCCGTTTCGATGCATAGAAGTGAAGACATTCTGAAGGTATTACAAATAAAGTTATGATAGTAGAATATTTACTTCTTTCGCTACAAATGAATTTATTTTTACTTAATTTTTGTTTTAGTTTGCAGTTTATTTCTGGCTGTATTTTTCTAAATAACCGCGATGTACATATATGCAGTCTCACAGAAAATCAAAAGTTTTAGTTTCAAAATTCTGGAAAGAATGAATCTTACGATTCAATTTTTTTTGACGGTCACGCGCAACTTTGCAAGTTATATTTGTAGAATAGTAAAAATATGACAAAGAAAAATATGACATAGAAAATATATATTACATTTTATTCATATCAGAAGATCTAACATTATGTATAATTTTGAGCATGCAATTGAAAATGAGACAGCGATAGCGATGCTAAACACGCTCAGAACGTTTTTATATAAGTAATTCAGCGAATGGCGTGAAGTATACAAAAAGCGGCTCTGTAAAGAAGGAATGGATGCAGAATCGAAGGATGATGCTAATTTAAGGTCTTATAACATTTTGAACGTGCACATCAGTGCATAAAACTTAGTCAAAATTAATATAATGAAGTATACCAAGGATAGAACAGCTGTACCATACCGCCAAAGACTAGAGAAAAACGTTTCCAATGACGAGTGTTGTAGAGTAAGGCTGATAGTTGTGGTCCCGTTGGGTCGAGTTAAGGAATCTTTGTGAGTAAGTTGGGGAATGTCATTCTCAAGAAGGTGAGTGCGTTCATACACATAATTAGGGAAACGGCCCAAAAATTTTGATGGTGTGTTACATGGAAACAGAAATAGGTGAGGCATATACAGTAGAAATTCACACTTTAAGAGAGAATGGTTTGATCCTGGATCTCAACATGAAGCAAACTATATTCAGGTAATAGTGAAGCAATCGTGTCTGCGTCGCCTTGGACATGTGCGTTTCATAGAAAATCCCAAAAATAAATGGTCTGTTCTTTACGCTAAGTTTAGCAAGTCTTGCCATTCCAAGTCCATTCTCTGACATTAATGAATTAATTTCAATGTGGCATGAAATTTTCCCAATAAAAAATTAAATTCTCGCATCTTTAATTAGATCACCCAATGCGTGTGAATTAGGCAAAATTTGGCAGCATAAAAAGAGTTTCAGACTTAATTCTATCTTATAATTGAAAATTGGCTTGATAATACCTCGGAAAAATTCCGACGGCTCAGTTATATATGTTAAACACGATGAAAAAAGACTACTACAAAATTTAATTGGATTTCAAAAGCCATCATAGAGAACAAGGTCTTGCTAATTTTTTCTTAAATCTAAAAAAAGTTCGACTTTATAATTCCAGCCAACAATCTTCTTTAAGATTTGTGAAAGAGAAAATTTAATAGATGTATAATAGAGCTTGGGCTTTGCGCTCAGCGTGAACGTGAGGCCGAGGCAGCAGACCGAACATAGCCTCTTTGTGAGGCACAGAACGAGGCACGAGAGAGGCATGAGGCGTGAAGCAAAAGCTACAACCAACGAATTTTCCGCCTTTGGAACATTCGCAAAAGTTGACGCGGACTGATGGCCTTCATGAAGAGCACCATTACGGTCTAGCGTCCTTTCAAATTGTGGTCTAATGCGTGCGGGGAAGATGCATTTTGTGGTCTAATGCATGTGCATAATCGCTTGGAAAAGATGGCGTTGATGTGGCCACACAAGACAAGACAAACAGCGCGACTGAAAGAAACTGGCGAGAATTTGGTTTAATTGAACTTAGAATTACACCAGAGACAGCCAATTCAAAAGTTCGTTAGCAAGTTAAACCTCTGTTTACGTCATAGTCAATAATATCACAGTGTTGAAAAATACAGCAAGATGTAAAATCAACAATTGCCGACTTGAACAAATTTAAGTGCGATGTCAACGATGGATGATGAGTGGAGTGTTGTTTATTGAGTGCTGCTTAACAGCGTGGCGCAGCTAAAAAAAAATTGGTTCACAGAGAACTAAATTCGTTTTCGATCAGTTTCAGATATACATTCTTCCGACTCGTATGAAATTGCAAGCTAATTCCTATCATATGATGAAATGAGTACTTGCCCATAACACGAATTTGAGTCAAAACTCAGTGTTTTTCCGGCATTAAAGGTTTCAGAGGGCAATATTCGTTAATTTTTTTGCGAAACTGGGTCATTGTCCCACGTTTAGCTCGGTTTAACTGTGAAGAAATTTTTTACAAGATGGCTTACAATATCGCTCCTGTTTGTCTGGGCAGATACGACTTCATGCATTTCACAGCATGCATGCATCCCACTGCTTACATGCTTCCATACCACATATGCATCTATTCAAATGCGTTTATGAATTCATACCAATGCTTATATGCATCCATCCTACAGCGTATATGCATCCATTCTACGTACTATATGCTTCCATACCACTTTTTACATGCATTTATGCCACTGCGTACATGTACTTATGCAACTGCGCATATGAATCCACACCAATGCGCATGCATCCATACCAATGTGTATGCATCCATACCAATGTGTATGCATCCACATCAATGCGCATGCATCCATACCAATGTGTATGCATCCATACCAATGTGTATGCATCCATACCAATGCGCATGCATCCATACCAATGTGTATGCATCCATACC